>NC_064631.1:608488843-608795523 GCF_023864275.1 Schistocerca cancellata | reverse complement strand
CACACACACACAAAATTTCATAGCATGAGAAGTATAAGGGAATTTCCAATTTATGTCAAAGAGTATTGTTACTGGAAGGAATTTTGATGACATGCACAAGCAAACCACAAACCAGTGTAATAGGCAAATACCAATCTTCAGCAGTAATAATATAATAATAATAATAATAATAATAATAACTGCCTGTAAATCAGACACAACCAATGCAACTAAATAGTGGTGTTAATCAATAATAAACATGTTACTCGGTTCTGACATCACCACCCTTGCTTGCTTGAGAAGGAATTTAAAGTGTGTATCTAGAAACCATGTGGGCTATTGCTGTAGTAAAAATTATTAGTCCTTGAATCCATTTATATTCAATTGTGGAAGGTACATATTTTTTTCATGTTTTTATCGGTGTTTATCAAACAAATCACATAATACTCAATAGCAATCATGGAGTCATGTGCATAAGAAGTAGTTAGGTTCTGCATTTATTTATCACATCCCCCCTCCCCAAATGTTTTGCTGCAACGGAAAAAGAGCCGTGACATTCTTTACTGATGCAACTGCTAGCCTATGTTTAAGTTAAGGTAAACTGCTAACCTATGTTTAAGTTACAGTACATTCTTTCAGAATGTACTGCCCTCAAACTCCATAGTCGTAAAAACTTTGTATGTAATAATACTATGAAGTTCAACAACCTGGTGCAAGTCTTTCAATAGCATGCCACTTTCGTGGCTTGTGTGTATCTAAACTACCCCAGTAATCCCACTATGGAAAAAGGATGTATAATTTGATGTGGAATCTGAACCATGTCTCATTCCTGGCAAGCGTATGTGTCACACGGAGGTGAAGGCTAGTTTAAAGACAGACTGAAATATTATGTGGTCTGACTGAAAATCAATCTCATGACATTTCAGTTTCCAGGAAGATGTTTTACCACTACAACACCAAGCCCAATGTACAATCCAACAGTACACATTTTTGTCTCCTTAACTCTGATTAGTTTTTATATGTGAGAAGTGGACACTAAATGCTGAACAATCAGCACAGTTATTGAAAGTTTGATATTGTTATGTTGGTAACTGCACATTAATGTAAGGCAAGTGTAAACTTGAAATGTTAATGTCTTGGTTTACAAATCTCTTTGCAAAGATAAAATGAAATAATAAGCTATTCTAAAATTATATATTCTGGATGATTTATCACCAATAGATTTTCACTGCTTAAGGCTTATAAGAAGTCTAATCCTTTATTTTCAACTCTTAAAAAATGGGCAACAGAACAAAAACAGACCATATTTCTCTTGAAAATTCCAAATGAGTGCACAATATGTTGTTGGATGATAGGCAATTACAGATATGTGTAATTGCTGATACTAGTGGAATAACAAAATAAATTGTATGATACACTTTACAAAGAAAATTATCTATGAAAAACCTTTGTGCAAGATGAGTATAGTATTTGTTGAATGCTGACCAAAAGGAAATGTGAAAATAAACTTCTTAGTAATGTTCAGCCATTTTTAATAAACATTCAACTGATTTTATGCCCAACCCTGTTATTCTGAATGATACATGTATCAAATACTTCCATGGTCATGTGACTCATCTTATCACAGACATGTTTATCTAACCAATACAGAGGCAGTAAGGAGTGTAGGCAAGTAGATCAATTAACAGAATCACAACTGAAAATTGTAACTACAGACTGGTATGCTGGAGGACACCTTGATAAGCTTTTCAACTAGATTCAGGAGACATGACCAAAGGTGTTGCTCTTCTAGATCTTGCTTCACTGTAACTTGTTTGCTTATAGGTCAGCCAAGTAACAAACACTGCTTGAAAATAATCCTGAATCCAAACACTCCTGCAAGCAATGTACAGCACACATGTTCAAAGAGCACTCCCCCCCCCCCCCCCCCCCCCCGCCCTGCACACACACTAAAATGAGAGTAAAAAGAAAAAAGATATGATATGCACACACACTTGTTTTGTGCTTGCCTATTAAACATTTGTGACAAGCTTCTCAAGGATGCGTAACATCAGAGACAGAATGTTAGTTTGGAATGGACAAGGTTGGGGATGGAAATCAGCCATAACCATACTGAAGGAGGGAAATCACAAAATGACTGGTGGGAGTTGAATCCTTTACCTTACAAATACAACTTTTCTCTTAACCATGGCATCACTTTGCCCAGTCTAAGAAGAAGCGGAAATAAGTTCTCAGAAAAATATTAACTGTGCACTTGCTCAAAACTTTCAGCTCGACCCTTGTCACAGAGCAAATGAAATTTTTGTATCTGTAATTTAGTTCATAGCTTTGCCTTGTTAACTGTCACTATCTAGAAACACCTGGCGAACTGGCTGCTAACCTTGCAAAGAAGGTCCAAAATATACTGTTTATCAACATCAGGCCACTTCTGCTGGTGAACTGGGGCGTCCCAGAGAATTTCACTCGAGGTGGTGTCAATCCTGTGAGGTGCTGCTAAAAATCCAGCCCACAATTCAGATGCAAAATGTGGTGCCATTGGAGCAAGTACTATAATAAGAGTGGCAAGAGCCCTCTCAAACTGCTGGCTGGTGGCAATGATTTCCTTTGGTGTTTGCTGAAACAAAAATGAGGGATAATGCTGTTATTTCATTATTCTAATATGTAATGCAAGGCCAGCTAGAGGTTTATGCAGTACTTATATAATCTCTAAAGATACTAACTAGCCACATTCCTTAAATGTGGTGTCTCTTTATGTGCAACAGCCCTTATTAACGTCCAAAAAACCACTTAAAATTGCCACATGTCACTACATAAGTGGTTAATGCTTTAACAGAAGAAACAAAATCAATAGCAATAGTGTGGCTCCACAAGACCTTAATTTCAAATTACTAATAATGGATATGTGACAACAATAATGTATTGTCAGCATCTCAACATTTTCCAGGAATAAAATGGGAAAACAGCAGAAAATCCCAATTAAAATGGCTGCAACTGAAATCCTTTCACAGAAACCATATTTCCAAAATTTCATTCATTTGAGTGAGCCACTGTAAAAAAAAGTCGCTGTTTAATGACCCTTAAGTACTTTTACACAGGATGAGACTAAATACTTAACAAGTGACTACAATGGACATGGCACAATCACAAACGCACTGAATTCAGAGTCGTATTTCCAGCCAGTGATAGTTATTGGGTCACCAATAAAACTACAAGACTTGCTGAACTGCAAATCAAACTAGCCACTCCTGCAATGGTGGTGATATGTAATTAAAAATCACGTGGTAGATCTCCCTTGGTCTTGGGGCAAATACTTTTCTTGTATCCTCAAATGTTACCAGTTCCTTTTCCTACCAGCCTTTCCTTACTTATTTCAGAACAGACTCCTGGTTCTGCACCTACAAATTTTACATCTTTTTAGGGTTTGTATCTTATGCTGCTTGGTGGACTTCCTCTACTTGTATTATAAATATTTTCCATTTATTGAGCACGTTTAAAGGTACTTTCTGCTCAATGGTAGAGAATGGAATGCACATCACATACAGAGACTGCTTCTATGCCTTGTGTCAAATGAATGGATGTAAGTGTTCTTTTAAAACAGTGCATGTCCTCAACAACAAATGTAATGTGATTCATTAATTACCACCGCATGTGGCGTAGGTGGCACACTTTTCTACAAAAAATATACTTTGTGCTTCATCTGAGTTGCTCCAAAATATTAGCCAATGGGGAGACAGTGAAAAGTAAACCATTTTAAGTGTATTGCAGGAGTTGGTAGTAAACAGTATTTACACTATAAAGAAGCTGCGTCAAAACTGTGCTGGATATTATGAATAATGTCCCAGCTATGCTCAGAATAAAAATTTGATGTCTTCCACTTCCTTTATCATGTCATTATTGTAAGGCTGTATAATGTCACCCTTACAGAAATAGTGTTTTAGTTTTGTTGCAACCAAGAGTTGATCTATTAGCTATAAACTAATTACAAATATCAAACAATTCATTATTGTGTTGTTATTCAGCCCCTACATGGATCTGTAACAATTCTGCTTGTGTCACAGGCAGATAAGAGAGATCTGTATTAATCTTGTTAAGTCGTACATATACAGGTGTTTCAAAATAATATTGACAGACACAAAGGAATACACTCGCAAAGCAAGAGCGACTAGAGAAAATATTCAAAGCTCTAGAAGCATAAATGATTATATGAAAATTAGACACCGTGTACAAGAAAATTAAAGAAACATTTGCAGAAAACTGAAGGACCTGTATCAATAGCAAGAGTTGTGATGGCAAGTGAGTATAAAGCACAGAAGAAAAGGCTGAAAGCTGGATGGAGTATACAGCTTTACTACATAAAGGAAAGAAACTTGAAAACAGTATTAAGGAAAGAGAAGATTATGTTGTTAAGGTGGGTGTGCAGCACTGCAAGAAGAATTTTGAAACAAATTATGGGAGACTCAAGTCAAAACATGGCACCTGGAGTGCATTATATGCCTTCAGAATCATTCAAATACTTGGGAGAACCCAACCATGACAAAACTGTTCCACCTGGTATCTAGGATATAAGAGCCAGGCAAAATAACCTCAGATTCTAAGAAAAATGTCATGAACCGAATACCAAAATGGATAAACAAATCATCAATTAGTTTAATAAGTCTTGGCTGCAAAATAATAACATGAATCACCTACAGAAGGTTGGACTGAACTTCGCAAACCAATCAGGCGGAAGATCAGTTTGTGTTCTGGAGAAACATAAGAATACAAGAGGCAATACTGACCCTAAGACTTACTTTAGAAGGTAGGTTAAAGAATGGCAAACCCACTTTTATAGCATCTGCAGATTTAGAAATGCTTTTGGAAATTCTGATTGGAATACACTATTTTGGAATCAGAAGTTATGAAGATAAAATGAAGGGGGTGAAAGGTTAGCTACAACTAGTATGGAATTAGGTGGCCATTACAGGAGTCACAGGACATTACAGGGAGGCAGTTGTTGAGGTGGGAGTCAGACAGGATTGTAAACTATGTGCCATGTTATTCTCTTTGAATGTAGAACAAGTATTAAAGGAAACTAAGAAAAAGAAAAACTTTGAGGTTTGTTGATGAAAATGTTGTTCTGTCAAATATGGCAAGGACTTCAGAGATCAGTTGAATAAACTGGACAGTGTCTTGGAAACAGGTTACAAGATTAATGTCAACGAAAGTAATACACAGAGGTAAATGAGTGTACTTGAGTTAAGTCAGGTGATACTGGAGAAATGAGATTAGGAAGTGAGATGATAAAGGCGGCAGACAACTTTAGCTAATTAGGCAGCAAAATAACACATACTTGCAGAAGTAGAAAGTATATGCAGTACAAACTAGCCTATGCAGTACACATTAGCAGTAGGCATTGAACAAATAATGAATCAAACTGGCGAAAAATTATGACAAAATTTGACTAAAAGAAGTGATAGGTTGATAGGACACATCCCAAGTCATCAAGGAACAGCTAATTTGGTAGTAGTAGTGTGTGTTTGTGTGTGTTTGTGTGTGTGTGTGTGTGTGTGTGTGTGTGTGTAGGTGGATAGATTTGGTGGGGAGTGGTATAAGTTCTAGAGGGAGACCAAGGCCTAACTACTGTGAACTGCTTGATGTGGACATAGGTTGCAGTAGTTGTGCAGAAATGAAGAACACAGGTTAGACTAGTGTGGAGAGTTGCATCAAACCAGTATTCAGACTGAAGTCAACACCATTAACACGAACATTATAGTCATACAGTAAGCTCTGTTGCAGTATTCTTCAAAACCAGACGGGTATGACAGTACGGAAACAGGTATCCCACATATAACAGTTTGTCAGGGGCATGATCTGTGGCTGTGATCATACCAAAACCAAGCCATTCAGCCACCGTCCACAGAACAAAAAGCATGCACACACGGAATGATCCAAGTGTTAGCAAAAACAGTGAATATTCATGTGGACATATAAATCTCATAGCTTCAAAAGCAGCTTTTAAGAGAAGCAAACACATCATCCAATTAACTGTAATCTTCTGAGGTGTCAACAACAAACTATGCATGGTATGGGAAGATGAATTTGATTTGTTACAGTATATGAGTAGTGTGCAGTACTGTCATTAGTGTAATGGACATCACCATCACCATCATCATCATCATCATTATTGTTATTATTATCTGAACCCCACAGCGATGATGTGGCAGTTTGCTGGTATTCAATGAACTTTGATTGCAAATCAGCAAAACAGTGCACCATCACGATATGTCTGAATAGTCTGAGATTACTTTGACTGACTATTGTACAGGCACCCACAGTGCACACCCTGTGATAACTGGTAATGATACAGCACCTTGTGTCCCACCACAAATTCCTCTCTTGTGCCAAGCTCATCATCTCAAAGTAGCACTTGCACTCTACATCCTCAATTATTTATATGATATATTCCAATCTCTGTCTTCCCCTACAATTTTTGCCCTCTACAGCTCCCTGTAGTATCAATGTAAGTTATTCCAAGGTGTCTTAACACATGTCCTATCATTTTGTCCCTTCTTTGTACCAGTTTTTTTTGCATATTTTCGTTTCTTCACATATTATGCAGAGCACCACCTGATTTCTTATGTTGTCACTCCACTTAATTTTCAACATTCTTTTATTGCACAACATCATAAATGCTTCAATTCTCCTCTTTTGTGGTTTTCCAAATTCCGCGATTCACTACCATACAATTCTGTGCTTCAAAAGCAAATTCTCAAAAATTTCTTTCTCAAATTAAGGCCAATGTTTGAAACTAGTAGTTTTCTCATAGCCAAAAATAACATCTTTGCCTGTGCTAGTCTGCTTTTCATATCCTCCTAGTTCATCTATTATTTGTTATTTTGCTCCCAAGGCAGGAGGATTCATTAACTTCATCTTCTTCTTGGTCCTCAAGTTTGATGTTAAGTTTATCACTCATCTCATTTCTGCTATTCCTCATTACTTTTGTCTTTCTTTGGTTTACTTTCAATCCATTATTCTGTACTCCTTAGACTGTTCCCTCCCTGAAACACATCCTGTAATTCTCCTTCACTTTCACTTCACCCCTCCCCCTTGTAAGGCCTTCAATTTACTCTTTCCACTATCTGCTCTCTCTCCTTTGCATTTAACAGTGGAATTCTCACTGCAATCTTAATTTTGATGCCCTAGGTTTTAATTTCACTGAAAGTTTTTTATCTTTTCTGTACACTGAATTAATCCTTCCAATGAAGATTTCTTTTTCAATTTCTTCACATGTTTCCTGTAGCCATTTCACCTTGGTTTCTCTGCATTTCCTATTTATTTCAATCCTATGTAACATATTTCTGTATTCCAAAATTTCTGTGAACTTTTTTGGGCTTCCTTCTTTCATGAACTGAAGTATTTATTCTGTTACTCAAGGTTTCTTCACAGTTACTTACCTTGTACCTGTATTTGTCTGTCCAACTTCTGTGACTGCCATTTTTAGAAATGTCCGTACCTATTCAATTGAACTGCCTACTGTAGTATTTGTTGCTACATTATATATATCCTTCTAGACCTTTGAATGCACCACATCATTCCTGTGCACTTCAGTATCCCACTTCTCTGCATACTGATTCTTCCAGACAATCCTCTTAAACTTCAGCCTACTCTTCCTTATTACATCTCCTCCTGGGTGTGGCTTATGATCTACTATTTATTTTCACAATTTCTGTCTCACCACATTGTAATCCAGCTGGAATCTCCCTGTACCTACGGGATTTCCAAGTATACGTCCTCTGTTGTGACAGTGCCACGACATTTAACAGTGCCGCCACGACAGTATGCGCAAACGGCGATAGAGGCGCTCCGCAACTCGGCTGAGCACGGGAGCGCCACCTAGCTACAAACGGCGCCGGCCGCATGTCACGGCACGGCAGTCGAATGAGAGATACTGAGTTGTTATCATGTAACCAGCTATTGTTTCTAAGTGAGTGTGTTTGAATATCCACGCAATTATTGGTGATTAAAGGTTATAACACTTTTTGGCGACGAGGTCGGATATTTTCACTGCGTTGTGGATTTGTGTGTTCGTGACGGAGCAGACAAGGAACAACTTATGCAAGCGCTCACTGAACAACAAACACAGCTGACGGCTGCTATTCAGGCACAACAAACACAGCTGACGGCTGCTATTCAGGCGTTGTCGACGTCGCTTACTCATCGTCTGTCTTCCCCTTCTCCGCCTCCATTTCCTCCTTACGACGAGGCCGCTGAAAACTGGGAGGATTATGAGAAGCGTTTGCGGCAACACTTCTTGGTTTTCGGCGTTGTCGACGCTCCTATGTGTAAGTCGTTATTTCTATCTTGGATTTCCCCACGGATCTATCAGCTGCTGTCTCAGTTAGCCCCTCTGCGGGAACCTGCCTCCCTGTCCTTCCAAGAAATGTGTGACTTATTGTCTAACTATTACCACAAAAACACCCATGTCGTTCTACCGGTGACGTAAACAGCCTTTTCAATCTTACTGGGCTTGGGCGGCGGAACTACACGGTCTGAGTAGGAAATGTCAGTTTGTCACGGACACTCATCATGAGTCTTATGCTGATTCAATGGTTAGGGAAGCTATTCTACGGCTTGCTCCTGATAAAGATGTTCGGCAACGTGCCCTACAACTGCCAAACCTGTCGTTGTCGGAAGTTCTAAGCATCACTCAATCCTTTGAAGTGTCTCACGCTGCTGGCGCGCAAATAGACGCGTGGTGTGATGTAGGCGCTGTACAGTCAACTTTCGACACAGACAATTTGCCTGTTTCACAGGAGAACGAAGATTTGGTGGCGGTTCACTCGCGTAAACAACGTCGCGTTGGGCCGCAACGCTCGCAGCGACAACAGGACCACAGAAGCAGGTTCGTTCCGCATTTCCTTCTTGTCCACGTTGTTTCGTACAGCATGACAGGGCCGCGTGTCCAAAACGTTGGGCCACGTGTAATTCATGTAGGAAAAAAGGCCACATTGCTTCTGTGTGTCAGTCCCCTAAAGTTCCTGTCGACGAGGATGAGGCATCGGACATGGATGTTAACTGTGTGCTTTCTCAAACAAATACGTTGTTTGTTACTGTTTGTGTTCTGGATAAAGACATTCGCATGCAAGTGGACACTGGCCATGCAGTAACTCTCATTAATTCTCGCACGTATTTGGAGTTGGGCTCCCCTCCCTTGTCTCCAGTTACCGCGAAATCTGAGAACTTATAATAAACACAAAATTCCTATCATTGGCCAGTTTGATGCTTCCACTGCCTACAAGTCTGTTGTTGGGCCCCTCACATTTTATGTGGTGGATCATGCGGGCACCGAAAACCTGTTCGGTTAGATGCTTTCCAGTTGTTCGGGTTCTCCATTGATGATGATGTGCACCTCATATCTGAGGATATTCCGTACCAACAGCTGGATGGATTGTGTTCTGAATTTTCGTCCGTGTTCTCTGCTGGTCTGGGTCGTGCCACGGATTTTGAAGCCCACATTACTCTTAAACCTACAGCTTTGCCCTAAGTTTTTTCGGGGCACGCCCTATTCCGGTGGTGTTGCGTCCACCTGTCAAGGCTGAAATAGACAGGTTAACAGCTTCAGGGATTCTCCTTCCTGTTACCTCCAGCGAATGGGCATCGCCAATCATGGTGGTTTCTAAACCAAACGGGAGTCTGCAATTGTGTGGTGATTTTAAAGCCACCGTCAACACTCAGAGCCTCATTGACACTTATCCTCTCCCCCGTCCTGAGGAGTTATTTACCAAGCTCGCTGGGGGCCAGTTCTTTTCCAAACTTGACTTATTGGAGGCGTACCATCAGTTGCCGTTGGATGCTTCTTCCAAGAAATTTCTCGTCATCAACACTCCTTGTGGGTTGTATCAGTACCAGAGGTTACCATTTGGCGTTGCTAGCGCGCCGGCCATTTTTCAGCGGTTTTTGGAACAGCTCACGGCTTCCGTTCCCAGCTGCATAAACTATCTGGATGACACTGTTGTCACGGGGGCCTCCACTGAGGAGCACCTTCGCAATTTGCATTCACTGTTTCGGGTTTTGCATTCGGCTGGATTGAAGTGCAATCTGGACAAGTCACAGTTCTTCCAACCCTCCATTGTGTATTTTGGTTTCCACTTGTCCCGTGAGGGTATACGTCCTCTACGTCAGCACGTTGCGGCCATTACCGCTCTACCCGGGCCGTCTACGGTCAAAGAACTTCAGGCATTTCTAGGCAAGATTGCTTATTATCACAAATTCATTCCATCTGCCGTGGCGGTAGCTCATCCTCTGCATCAGCTGTTACGCAAAAACATCCCTTTCTGTTGGTCCGACGAGTGTGAGCAGGCATTTGTCCGCCTGAAGGCTCATTTGCAGTCGGCGCCTTGTCTTGCCACATTCCGTCCGGGTCAGCACTTGGTTCTGCCGACTGACGTGTCACAGTATGGCCTAGGGGCTGTTCTCGCCCATCAGTATGAGGATGGGTCGGAACGACCCATCGCCTATGCTTCCAAGACCCCCAGCGATGCGCAACGGCGTTACTCTCAAATCGAAAAGGAGGCGCTCGCTATCATTTATGCTCTAAAAAATATCAGCGTTTTTTTGTATGGTTCTAAGTTTCACCTCATCACCGACCACAAGCTGCTGGTCTCTCTATTCAGCCCATCGGTGTCGCTTCCGGATAAGGCAGCTCACCGCCTGCAACATTGGGCCTTATACTTGCCTCGTTTTCACTACGAGATTCACTATCGCCCCACGGCCCAGCACACCAACGCTGACGCATTGTCGCGATTGCCGATGGGCCCCGACCTGGTTTTCGATCGTGATGAACTACTCTGTTTCCACATTGATGAGGAAGAACGTTGTGTGGTCGAGGGTTTTCCACTTACAGGTTTGCAGGTCGCGTCGGCTACTGTACGGGAGCCAGTCCTGCGTCAGGTGATCGGTTTTGTTCAACGGGGTTGGCCGGACAGGACCAAGGGCCGGGCATCGGATCCCCTTCGCAACTACCATGCCTTGCGCCTTCGCCTGTCTGTTCATGATGGTGTTGCTCTTCTGGCCACGGATGGCGCATCTCCACGGGTCGTGGTGCCAGCCTCTCTTCGCAAAGACGTTCTCAAACTGTTACATGAAGGCCATTGGGGGATTTCTCGGACTAAGTCCCTGGCCCGCAGGCAGGTTTATTGGCCCGGTATTGATTCGGACATCGCCCACATGGTTGCTGTGTGTGGTCAGTGTGCTCAACAACTGGCTGCACCTCGTACAATACCCTCTCTGTGGCCTGATCCGGCGCAGCCATGGGAACGGGTGCACGCTGACTTTGCCAGCCCCTTCCTCGGTACTTATTGGCTACTGTCGATTGACGCCTTCTCGAAGTTTCCGTTTGTTGTTCGATGTCCGTTGCCCACCACTGCGGCGACGATGCTGGCTTTGTCCAAAATCTTTGCACTAGAAGGTCTTCCATCCACGATCGTCATGGACAATGGCCCTCAGTTCTCTTCACAGGGCTTCCGTGATTTTTGTACTGGACAAGGGATTCATCATGTTACAGCACCGCCCTTCCATCCGCAATCGAATGGGGAGGTCGAGCGCCTTGTCCGCACTTTCAAAAGCCAGATGAAAAAATTCCTTAGTGATTTTTCCACAGATGACGCTCTGCTGCAATTTCTGAGTTCTTATCGCTTAACGCCTCTGGGTGATCGCAGCCCTGCTGAACTCCTGCATGGCCGCTAACTGTGCACTCTACTGCACCTGCTTCACCCTGTCAGGCCTTGTGCTGTGTCCCCTAGTGCGGGAAAATACTCGGTGGGTGCCAACGTGTGGGCGCGAGGGTATGGATCTCGCCCTAAATGGATTCCAGGGGTGGTCAAGGCTCTTCGCGGCCGCCGGCTTTGTGAAATACGTACGGACAACGGCATGGTTGTTCGCCATTACGACCAGATGCGCCCACGAGTGGTGGCCACGCCAGTGCCACCACCCCTTCCTTCGCCTCCACCAGCCCGAGAAGCCCCCTCCTGTCACTGCTGCCAATCTACCATACGTGTTGATACAGCCGACGTCGCTACTGTTTCTGAGTACGCCGGAACCGGCCCCGTCGCGACGCCGCCTTCCCCGGGACCCATCTCGCTGAAGTACACCCACAGGTCCACGACACCTATGGATGCTGCTCTGGAGTTTTCACCCATCATCTCGTCCAGGAGGCACGTTCCATGCACGAGCTTCCGTCCTGGACATTTTCGACCATACTCTCGTGTCTCTCCGCGAGATCTTCTCGGGGCCTCACAAGAGGCCATGGATGTCTCCACACTGTCCATGTCTCCAAGGAAGTGAGTGTTTTTTTTTTCAAGGGGGGAAAAGTGTTGTGACAGTGCCACGACATTTAACAGTGCCGCCACGACAGTATGCGCAAACGGCGATAGAGGCGCTCCGCAACTCGGCTGAGCGCGGGAGCGCCACCTAGCTACGAACGGCGCCGGCCGCATGTCGCGGCACGGCACGGCAGTCGAATGAGAGATACTGAGTTGTTATCATGTAACCAGCTATTGTTTCTAAGTGAGTGTGTTTGAATATCCATGTAATTATTGGTGATTAAAGGTTATAACATCCTCCTCTTGCAATTTTTGAACAGTGTAGTCACTATTACTAGCTAATATTTATTGTGAAACTCAATTAGTCTTTTTCCTCTCTCATTCCTACTACCAAGTCCATATTCTTTCATAACTGCTCCTCCCATTCCTTACCCTATTATCTGTCTTCCAATTCACCATCACTGTTACATTATCATCTCTCATCTTCCATTATATGCTGAATTACTCATTCAGTGTCGTTATACAATTACTCTCTCTCTCTCTCTCTCTCTCTCTCTCTCTTTCTCTCTCCATCCATCTTCTGCTTGTGACATCTGCATGAATACCTGAACTATTGCTGTTGGCATTGGCTGGCTGTTGATTTCAATGAAAACAACCTTATCACTCAACTGTTTGCTTTGCCTCACTCTCAACCCACCCTCCTATTCATAATGAACAGCACTCCTTTTATAACATTTTCTGCTGTTGTTGATATTACCCCACATTTGTCTGACCAGAAATCTTTAATCTTCCTTCAGCTTCACTTCACTGATCTCCACTATGTCTAGAGTTCACCTTTTCAGATGTGTTTGCTTCCCTATCACTTATAAACTTCCGACATCGCACACTCAATTGTTGTTCAAATGAACAGCTATAAAACATCATAACAACCAAACTGGTTGAAATTTGCATATACTGATTTGGGATAACATAGTGAGACATCCATCCAAATGTCTCAAATGGCCAAGTTCAAGTGGGAGCAGCTTAAGCATATGCCCTACAGCCTGGACATGTCACCCTGTAACTTCCATGTGTTTTGTCTACTACTAAAAGAAGCCATCTCAAGGGGCAGTGTTTCAATTTAGATGCCGAACTGGGGACACAATGGAGGACTGGCTCCTGTCACAATGAGAGAAATTCTGGAAACAGAGAATCTCTCAGCTTATGAAACAGTGGGATAGTAGTGCTCAGATCTCTGGTGATTACTTTTGAGTGAAGACTTCAATTATACCCACAGTGTTATTTCCTACCTTTACCTTTGAACACCCCTCGTACATTAACCTTTCCTTAATTATTCAGTCTTTTTCTCATGGTGTCCAAAGAGAATTTAAGAAATCCACGAGTCAGAAGTTCATCAACTGCAGCTTTTAAGGGCTACAATTGATTGTCAGGGCCACAACGACACCCTAGTAATAATAATCACATTTGCGGCTCATCGGCCTAAAGAATGGCAGATTCAGCCATGCAAACCCCCTCCCGCGTCAACACAGCTTACCCACCACACAGATCCAGCTTCCTGGCAGTATTGCAATATGATGTTCTGAGCAAACATTGCCTGGTGGGCTGTATTTAATCCAAGCACATTTTTATTGATTGTGTGTGTGTGTGTGTGTGTGTGTGTGTGTGTGTGTGTGTATGTATTGCATGGGTAATTACAAGGGGATTTGACACCCAATGTTGATTAGTTGTTTGACAGAGTTGTGCAAAAACTGTAACTGTTGAGTAGTAGACTAAGATCAATTGCAAACATTTTATTGTAGTTTTCATTGTATGCCAATAGTGACGAGAGGTGTGGAGGGGAACTTAAAAGGTTTGTTTAAAAGTTTGAGTGAACTAAGTACTAAACTACTAATGCAAGAATAAAAGCTTAGGGCAATGAATTCAAAAATGAATTTAACAGTGAGTCAGATAGAGTAATAAAGTTGAATTTTTAGAACAATTAAAGGCTCAAGGAGGTGATTTAAAAATAGATCTGCTGGTAACTAATCACAAACTCACTCAATATATTACAGAGTTACATGCAGAACACTCAACAATAATTAATAAAATATCGGAATTAGAATCCACTGTATTAAAAACACCAACAGAGTTACATTTTAATGTAACTGTACCATCTAATTTCATAGTAGATCTGTAACTATAAGTTTTGTTTGGTTAAATATAGAAAGTTTTTATTTTTTTCAAGGAACAACATTGTCCCTTTCAAAGTAGTCCTCTTCGGCAGGTACATACTGGCGGAGTTATTGCTCCCAGTTTTGGTATTGTGCTGTAAGACTTCAACTGGTAAGTCCTTTTACATGTCAGTCACATTCTTTTGAATGTGTACCAGAGTCCCAGAATGATGTTCTTTTAATACTTTTTCAATTTTGAAAAAAGAAACAAACATCACAAGGACTCAGATCAGGTGAATAAGGGGATGCCTTTTGAGGTCAGAAATTCCATGATGGAAGTGACAGTGTGACATGGGGCATGGAAACTCAACTTTTGACCAGGGTTCTTCTAACATATCAAGTTTTACTGATTTAGAAGCTGATTGACATAACCTGACTTCCAGCAGTCTATAAGCTGTTGACATAGAGTATCACTGACAAGTGAGCCCAGCTGGTGTGGCTACCAATAACTACCACTTAGATACAAATCATAGCCATCTAGCAAAGTAGTCTTTTGCTCTTAAAAGATCAACTTTTCTGACAAGTCACTGAGCAGCTTGAAGCTACCTCTATTTATGCCAGAATAATAATACCACTTTTGCCCTGCCACCAGAACATCAGCACATGAAACATTTCCATTAACACTATTAGAGTCACACAACACACCAACATCAATTGTTTGCTCCTTACTAGACAATGTAGTCAAGAGTCTAGTATTTATCAAAATTTGATTAGCATCTTGAGATTTCTTTGCCCTGATTCTCAACAGAAATAAATTCCCCTAGAGCATAAAATTTCTCTGACCTGACACACCACTAAAGTCTGACCGTCAAACGCCGTACACCAATTATCTGATTAGGTAAGGAGACAACTTTTTGCTTACAGTCTTGAGAAATAGTAGTGCATAAACGTTTTACTTTTCTCAGTTTTCTAAAACTTTTCCTGTATTTTTAAAACTTCTGTGACTATTGTGCCCATTTATTTTTTCTGGTTATCCTCATTTTCAAGTCATCAAAGACATCAAAGATAGATCACTACTTCAGACTCGTGCACAAGGATCAAAGATTAAAATGTCGGTAGGTTCACTGGTCATGTCATCTAGATCTTTAGATTCCATTCACATATGCAGTGCACTTAAGTGGTTTTATATGAATGATCTTCGCATGTACTTTGTGAAGGTGTGCGTGTGGGGGGAGGGGGGGGGGGGGGGGGAGCGGTAAAACCATTTATGTATACTTCCACACTGTTGGAAATATGTATGCACATGGTGCAGCATTGTCATATGTACTGTTGTGTTTACTGACTTTTGGTGCCAAACTTCTCCTATAACAGATACTTAAAACACCATTTATATGATTGTTTTGTAGAGTGCAAAATGCAAATGTAGTAAGTTTATAGTTCTATTTATGCATCAATGTTCTTTGTACATGTAATACTATGAAAAACATAGAGCACTGAAAATGAATGAATTATTTATAGTAGCATTATACTTTGTGATTCAGTGTCTACAAACGTAAGATGAAATCATTTCAGATTTTCGGGTTTGTAAAAGGCTTGCCTGTATTTTCAGTGATTTAAACACTATAATCTTTATGTGAAATTTAATTATATCAGTTCCAGTGACATCTTTGAATTTCTGGATGCTAACTTTGATGCCACTGAGCAACCTTTGCATATGACATGAATTTCTTTGGGTTTGTGAGAGATCTTTTGATAACATTTTGACACAGTGGATGATGAAGGCTTCACACAATGGCTCTGACAGTCAAACACATTTTATTTAGCATTTCTCTATCTATAGCTCTATGTTTTGTTTTACAGCTGTTGTGTAGGAGTCATCATTTCTTTGGAAGTCATTTCAGCTTCATCCTGGAGTGATTCAAAGAAGCCACAGAAAATGTAAAACAGCAAAATCATGGACAAAGAATTCAAGTAGTGGTCCTTTCAAAGCAAAGTCCTATTTTAACTACAGACCATCCCATTGAGAAAGAGGTGGTGTAGCTTGACATGGCTCAGATACACTGGATAAGATAGTTAAAGATTGTTACAACCATCGCCCGAGCCCAAAAAATAAGTAATACTTTCTCTTCTCTGCCTTTAAGAATTTCTGTTACATCGTCATCAACTTACTCGTAAACTATTTGTGAGACCTTGCATTTTGGAAATAGCCACACTCAGCTGATAAGTTTCATTATAGTTGAATGTTATACTCTTCAGGTAATAGTTTCGGGCATCTAACAGCCTTGCTTCATGCTCTTCAAGTTTTGCAGGATCTGTAGGCTTTTGTTCCAGGCTGAGAGAGGAACGAACCTCTATAAATGTTCTTATTGTAAGCCAGAGGCGATGCTGCCATTTCAGTATGCCAGGAAAGGCTAGAAACAAAAACAGTCACTTATTTGTATGAACATATTTTGATACTACTTATATTGAGAGTAATCTTATGACCAGGAAGCACTGAATGTATTAGGGACAGAAAGTAAATGATAGAAGTATTAGGCAGAAAATTAATACACAGAAAATTCTGTACTATTTTATCCTTCTTCCAAGGCCCATCTCACATTTATTATTAGAATTCATATTATTGGAATAATTACTTCCTACTCTGCTCAGTTAGTTTAGGAATAAAGATGCTAAAAGAAAAGATGACAAAGAAATGAACAAAGTCCGCAGAATTGGAAAGCAATTTCTTTCATAGAATACAAAAGTGTGTGTGTGGGTGTAACAATGAAAGAAAGCTTCTGCTTGGTAATGGAAATTATTAGTGACATTTTATGAAGATATCCTCCACAAGACTAGAATAGATTATGCACCCATTGTAGAAATATTACAATGATAATTGAGAGTATGCCTGAGTATGGATGTAAATGTGGTACTCTCTCTTTTTAGGTTCTCCACTAATAAGTCAGATACAAGACCTAATTATGTTGCCAACAGAAGCCTACAATCATACACTGGTCTATATAGTATACATATCAATACTCAAGATAAAAACAAAATAATATCAGTTGTATGAATTATAATAAAGCAGATGCAACTAATTACTGGTTTTTAGTGAACAGCAAATGGCAGCAGTGTCTCTATGACATACAGATATGATGTACTTACATGCTTAAAAACCTACCTTTGTAAAGATGTTCATTAAAAGATATAAGTATCAAATAAAACAAAAGACTGAAGGATACTTGACTTAGAGCAGTGATGATGATGACGACGACGACGATGATGATAGTAATAATAATACGAATAAGAAGAAGAAGAAGAAGAAGAAGATTATAACAAAAACCAAGCAGATTCATTTATTCATCCACTCAATTAATTCTAAAACGCTACTGATTCCTCATACATTTTGAAACTCTTTTCTTATTTATTTCATTCAGACATCACACGCCATCTGAAAACTATGTGCTGTTCCTCTCTCAGCAAATTAAATGCCATTGGTTGAAAGTGGTGTACAATATGCTACAAACTTTAGCAAATGATGGGTGTTCTCTCTAGATGAGGAAGCAATGTATCTTAAGGTAATGCACACTGTCTCAGTTGGTTAGGATGACCTGATACAATCTTGTTAAAAGGAAGTAAATTTGCTGTGGATATCACACCTATGGATACAATAGTTGCCTATATGGCTGATGACAAAGTACTTCAGGCTTATGGAACATATTAAATTCAGTTTTATCCATATAAATCATTTTTAAAGCACAATCAGCCTTTTATGTTCAACACTGAGGGATGTAAAATAAGCTTGCTTGCTTGCTTGTCTCCTTCATAAAATTACACTCAAAACTAAAATGCAAGCAAACAAAGTGAGAAGAAATGTGTGTGCAACCAACTGCAGGTGACTGGCTGGCTTCCTTTATCATCATTTTTGTAATATAACTAGTAAATTATGAAATGGTGAAACAACAAACTCAGTCTAAGAAACCAACATTGATAGAGATCATGAACAGCTTTGTGCTATGTACTTAAACCTGCAAGTTTAGTTGGAAATCAGGTAACTGAAGATCATTAATGATTACAGTTATGGAATGCATGATACTGGTGAAATCTATTATGCTGGACGTGACAATCGCATTCCATCTTGCAATGGTCCACATGACTGAAGCACCAATTTCCCACTAACATCTGCTGTTGAAAACTTGCATAAATAACAGTTTCATATACTATTATATATTTGTAACAGTATCTGTGTTGCTGTGTAATTTGCCTTTCTTTAAAGTTCTCAGTTGTTGATGTGTGTCTTGCTAAAAGTAATGTGTCATTGATTTTAGAACACTGAATAAATCTTTGTTTAAGCAGCATACTTATTAGATCTTTTGTATTCTTGATATGATAGCAGATGTGCACGGTTCTACAAAACATTGATTTGATGGATGACTGAGCTGCACAATTAAATAACATGTTCTAAGAAAGGAGGAATTCAAGCAGACAGCTTGCGATGTTATACTAAATTATTGTGGACAGCTTATGAAATCACAGGACATCTTTGTGAGCTCAAAAAAAGACACAGAAGAGGAAAAGGACTCCAGTTAATGTGAAAGGATAAGAAGAAAATCACGAGTGAAGAAGAAAAACAAATTGAAAAATTAGTCAGCAAAGAGAACTGGGCAACCTGGCGTATTCTCATGAAGGTTATTTTGGAATGTGATGCAGTTTATGATGTTGTGTGTTTTAATCGAACCAGAAGCAAACATTGAAGGTTATGTTGCAAAATTAGATGCATAGACAAAAGCAAACTTCACGGCTTAAAGGTCTTGTTTTCTCATTAGATACAAAGTCATTACTTCAAGTTGCTACATGTGAAACCGTAAAATATGTACGGTAAAAGTCGCAACAGATCTACAATGGTCAGTCTGCAGTAAATATCGACTTGTTATGACGTAAGTTTGATAATATTGAACGGGAATGGCCAGGTGGTATGCAAGGTCATTTAGCAAAATTTGATGGAGTTTAAACATAGATACCTATGCTAAATGAACCTACAGATGAAGCTGATTTGTGTGCCCATTTCCTTCAGACACTGACAAAGGAATCTGATCACACTTATGTGATTTGGCATGATCTTCCACAAGAAGAAAAACAAAAAGGCTTAAATTGCAGGAAAGATGTCTGAATTATGAGTTACAGATACAAGGAAGAGATGAAACAAATGTAGCAACTGAAATGATTTCAAAGTGAAAAGCGAATGTATCATCCCAGCAACGAGGCAAAAATACAATGATCAGTGTACAAAAAGAGAAAATTCAAGCAAATAAGAAGTGCGGAAATGTTTTTCCTGTTGTAAAAGCAGACACATTTCAAAACACTGCACCACAGGATTAGTGTAAACAGAAAGGTAAAGCAGTACAATGGAAAACCAGCCAAAGTAGCAGATTTCACTTTTTCTTCTTTACTTGATGACTAGTTTCGGGCCAGGACCCATTTTTAATTCATCCAAACAGTCAAAATGGTATTTCCAAAAATACAAGAACTATGTCATGATAACAATACGGGAATTGTGGGTCCGTCTTGATGCAAAACACTTTTGTTATTTATTTATTTATTCCCCAAACTAGTTTCAGTGACAAAAATCATCATCATCAGTGGGTTATTTAAATCTAAAACACACAGAAAATAGCGTAGTTACAAAACACAGTAAAACATTATTACCTGTATAATGTTTTTCTTTTAAATATTATTTTCTGTGAATACTTTCATAATACCTTATTTATTATACATTACAACATGGTTTTAAGATTGTTGTCGCTGTTTGCAGCATAGTTTCTGTGTTTTTCTGTTGCCATTTTTCTCTGCATGCATAATGTCATCTGCAACTGTGTGAGCGGCTGTTAGTAAACAAATCAAAAAATGTGAACTTACATACATCAGCGTTATACAATTGGGATTACGATAGTGTTGTGGATACAGTTTTGATGTGTACTAGGTTGTTCCTTAGTTTCTAATGTACTCACATTCATTGGACACCTTGCAGCTACTTTTATACACAAGAGAACATACTGAAGACGGCGAAACTAGCTTGGGGAATCAATAAATAAAAAAAGTGTTTTGCATCAAGGCAGGCCCACAATTTCCGTATTATTGTTTTTGCATGCAAACATGGACCAAATGGAAGCGTTCCAAGGTAAAAATATACTGTCATGATAAATATGCATGTATTATGAAATGCAAATGAACAGTTACAGCATATACAGATACTGTTGATTTGCACTTCATAATATGGTTTTGATTTGATTTGATTTTTTATTGGTCCAGTTTTATCATACAGCACAAATTGTACAATTGATATTGGACAGGTCAAAGATAAGTTAGAATAATACATAGTATTAGCAAAATAGTAGGCAAATTAAAAATAGGTACCTATTACAATTAATTTTGTCACATATTCAGAAATTCTCTGAAAGAATAGAAACAGTGCTTTATTAGAAATGCCTTTAGTTTAGCTTTTAATATTGGATGAGTAGCATTTTTTATTTCCTCTGGTATCTTATTGTGTAGTATTACACCAATGTTAATTATGCTCCTCTGACAGGTGGTTGTTCCGTGATATTTTTGATGTATATTTGATTTCCCTCTGGTACTATAGTTGTGTACATTTTTGTTCTGTAGCAGTTTGCCTGTTTTCAGGCCACCAAGCTCAGTAAAATGGGATTTACAGGACTCCATCTTTTCAAGGCCACAAATTATTCTTAGAGCTCTTTTTTGTATTCTAAAAACCTTTACACTGCGAGTTGAGTATCCACAGAAAACGATCCCATATCAGACTAGTGAGTGGAACTGCGCATAGTATGCCTGCACTACTGTTGTTTTGCTTGTTGTAGCCTTTAAAATTCTTAGGCCACAGCACACAGGTGATAGTTTTCTAGACAAGTTATTTATATGTGTGTCCCACTTTAAGTCTTGCTGAGCCCATAGACCCAAAAATTTTTGACGCTTACATTTTCTAGGGGATCATTTTTTAATTATGCTTGAATAGACATTTGATTAGTTGGAGGAATTAAATGAAAATCAACACACACATTTTTTTCAGTATTTATAATGAGTTTGTTTTTTGTGAGCCACTCAGAAAGTCTTTTCATAGAACTTTCTGCTGTGGACTGCAAAGTTTCTGGACTGGATCCATTGAGCAATATGCTGGTGTCATCGGCAAACAGGATAGTTTTTGTGGGAGTCATATATTCAACTAAATCGTCCACATAAATCGAGAAGAGTAGTGGACCTAGAATTGAGCCCTGCGGTCCATCATATTTTATTGGTAGTTCACTAGAAAGAAAAAGAGTTGTTTCTTGTTTTATTCATTTTGTTGAATTCATACTGAAGTGATACTTTCTGCCTGCAGTTTTTTAGGTATGAACACAACCAGGTATGTGCTACACCTCTTACTCCTCATCTTTCTAATTTTTCGAGCAGAATGTTATGGTCCAGGACATCAAAAGCTTTTGATAGATATAGAAAAACACCTGCAGCTAACTTATGTTGATCAAGGGATTTTAAAATGCAGTCTATGAATTCGAAAATTGCTGTCTGTGTAGATTTAGACTTTCTACAACCATGTTGTCGTACTGTAAGAGGTGCATATTTATTTATGAAACTTAAAAGCCTGCTGTAGAAGAGCTTTTCTAGAATTTTTGAGAAGGAACTTAACTGTGACATGGATTGGTAGTTTGATATTTTTTCAGAAGAACCTTTTTTTTAGCAGTGGCGAAACTTTTGCTATTTTAAAAATATCTGGAAATACACCAGTTTTTAAAGAGAGGTTGGAAATTTTTGCCATGGGGTTTGCTATGTGGTGAGCACATGCTTTTAATATTAAATCAGGTACTTCAGCAAGACCACTTGACATTTTATTGCTTAATGATTTAATTTTGCTTATAATTTTATTGGGGTTTGTTTCATAAACATACATAGAAGCAGTTGAAACTGCTGGAGAAACTTGGGACTGGTCATTGACACAGTGTACTTGGATGAGATCTTCAGCTTGTGAAGTGAAGTATTCACTGAATTTTTCCACAACTGAATTTGGGTCTGTCACTTTTGAGGCTTCTAGTGTTAATGATACATTCTTTTTTCTTTGGAGCTGAACTACAAGTTTCTTTCTTTATAACTCTCCACGTGGATGTCGTTTTGTTAGATGAGTTTCTTATCAAATTGTCATTCCACATAATTTTTTCCTCTTTGACTACTCTACCATAGATTCGTTTGTAGGCTTTTGAATAATCTGTGAAGTCTTGGGTTACTTTATATTTCTTACAACAGTACTGCAGAAATCTGTTTCTCTCACTGGAAATTTTTATGCCTTTAGTTACTCATTGCTTATTATTGTTAGGTTTTACCGTTTTTACTACTTTTAGAAATGCTACATTAAAATAGTGAAGAAAGATGCTCTGAAAACTCATGTACATGCTATCGACATTGTTCTGAGTGGCGATGCTTTTCCAGTTTTCCTTCCCAGTAAGAGATTAAAAATTTTAATGTTATCTTCAGAAAAGGTTCTTTTTTCAACACTTTTTCAGAACTACTACTACTTGTTGGCATTTCTACACACAGCAGCTGTGCCTCATGATCACTATAACCCATGCTCAGTACTCTGCTTCTGAAACTGTAATTTATTTCTGAGATGAATATTTGGTCAATAATGGAATTTGTGCATTCTGTTAATCTTGTTGGGCAGTGTATTGTGGGGATCATACTGAATGTGTTGGTCATATTTATCAAAGCATCTCTGGTGCTGCTGACTCTTGTATTTTTGGAAATACCATTTCGCCTATCTGCACGATATGAAAATGGGTCCCAGCCCAAAACCAATCATCAAGTAAATAAACAAAAAAAAAAGTGGAGTTTGCAAGTTCGGATGGCTTTCCTTTGTACTGATTAATGGAAACTACTGAGCTGAAATATTTCAGCTTGCTGGAATTTCGCAAAGGAAAATGTAATTTATATAGGAACTGTCGTAACTGTGGTGATTCTGCAGTGTTACCAGGTGTGAAAATGCCATCAGAAGTAAGTCCAAGAAAGATTTCATCCAAAGATATATAGTTTATCTCCAAGTATAGGTATAGCAGTGTGTGAAGAATGGTGCATTGGGATGGAGGCGCTACACATCATGTAACAAACCAATGAGTTGGTTTGTTTTGTACAATCCTTTTGAGGCATTAAAGAAAATGGACAGAGCTAAGAATAATGTCAACATCAAAGCATTTGGAAGAAGGTTGTACTGTTGTTGAAGCCTATGATGGACACAGGTGGACTTAATGATGTTTTGAAGATGTGTAGCACTGCCCAGATGGTGCTTGTATTTTATTCTCTATTAGAAAGGCTGAAGAAAAAGGTATTGATCAAAGTATCAAAAATGGTGGTAAAATATGGTTATTTTACAGAGACAACACACCAATTGCTGCTGCTCTATCAGAAAGCGAGAATGAACTTTATCAATTGTCAGCAAAAGTGATTTAGCAAGAAAAGCATTTTGTTGTAAAAGTAGCTACTTGGGCACCGGACTAAACGCCACATACTATCAGCCTTGACAGCACATGGTACTGATGTAAAGGTTGATGGTGAATTTTGTGAAGTTTTATGCTTGGTAAACAACACTGACTAGTTCTTGGTAACCGAGTAAGTAAATAAACTAACCCAGGAGAATTAGTCTTCGTCAAGGCCTGTGGTCCAATGGTAGAAAAGGATTTAGCTGTCTACTGATGTTTTCTTGTTTTTAAGGCTGGTCTTTCTGGTTTCAAGGTGACATATCTTTTAAGGTAAAGAGACGAGGTTAAACGGAAGTTACTAATATTTATTGAGATGGTGAAAACAGGAGATCAAGAGAACATTAAAGAACTGCGAACTGATGGTGGCAAGGAATTTGATAACTATGATGTAAAAAGATATGGATTCAAACATTCCCTGACTGTTCCATACACACCACAGCAAGATAGAGTTGCTGAAGGTGAGAACATGATTATTTGTGAGATGTTATATTGGTGGTTTTAATAAGCAAGAGATATTCTAAAAGCATTATGGAGTGAAGTTGTACTTGCAGCAACTCATACTCTTACCTGAATTGGGACAAGGGTTAAAGGAAATACACCAATTGGAATATTTTTGAGGAAGAAGAGTCAGTTTGAACATCTAAAAGTATCTGGGACAATGTTTTGTCTGGATTGCAGCACAGAAACAGAAGTAGTTTGATGCCAGATCTTTGAAAGGTTATATTGTTGGGTATCATGGCTATGGCTATCACGTCTACTTTACAGACAGGTATGTAGTTATTGCCAGCTGAGATGTAAAATTCAAGTTTGAAAAATTACAACCATTGAAAAATGATGTAACCAAGTTAGCTGACATCTTGTCTATGAATGGTTTTACACATGCGACACCATATAATCTGAATGATGAAGAAACCATTGAAGACTACATTGCAGGATTGGATCATCATCATGATGGTGCTGAAGTGAATGTAGATGGAAATAACATCGCTTTAACTGGAGATGGGAGTACAGATGGACATCGAGTTTTGAGAAACAGAGAAATGATTAGACAGCCAATATGTTATCAAGATGAACCAAAGGTGATGATGTTCAGGGAACCTCCAAAAGACTATGATGAAGCAATGAAGTCTTCAGATGCAAAAAACTGGAAATCTGATGGATGAAGACATGCAGTTATAAAAAAAAAATTGTACCTGAAAACTATATGATTTACCAGCCGGAAGGAAAACTATTGCTAATCGATGGGTGTTTTGCAACAAAACTGAATAATAATAATAATAATAATAATAATAATAATAATGACCTCATCTGCTACAAGGCAAGATTAGTTGCAAAATGGCCAAGAATTGATTTTTCTGAAACATTTAGCCCTGTGGTTAGGTTTGAAACTATGTGAGCTCTTTCTTGTGTTGCTGTTCAACAAAACTGTAACACTGAACTATTTGATGTTAAAACAGTACTGCTGCATGGCACATTGGAAGAAGAAATTTACATGTGACAGCCACAAGCTTATGGTGATGGTACAGGTCATGTGGGCACATTGCCTTGAAGTTTGTAAGGACTGAAGCAAGTAGGAAAATGTTGGTCTCAGTGTTTATAAGAATATCCTAAGAAATCCACTTTAAAGGAGAGCAGTGCTGATCCCTGTGTGTATTTTAATGAAAATTTAATCCTTTTATTTCATGGGTATAATGGACTGATGATGCGACCTGATGAAATGGTTCATAGTTGCACAAAAAATCACAAGAAGAATTTGATACTGTGATAAGTGAAGTGGATTCCTATCTTGGCATTCAAATCCAGAGATTTGAAAACTGTGTGAATCAACCAAATGGCAAATGCAAAGAGAATGGTGGCAAGGTGTGGTATGACTAATGCAAATCCGATACCATTACCGACTGAACCTGGATGGATACCTACCAATCCAGTGCCAGCTACTGAAACTGACACTTACCAAGATATTATTGGTAGTCTCATGCATTTAGCACAGGGAACATGTCTAAATCTAACTTACGCCATCAATGTTGCTTCAAGAGCATGAATTCAACTACTGAAGCCCACCTTAAATTGGTTTAACAAATTCTTCACTATCTGAAAGGTACAACTGATGATGGAATTAAGTTTAGTAAAATGATGAAGTCTGCTGTAGAATCTTATGATGATGCTGATCACACAATAAAAACATCGACCAGACATTCAACAAAGTAGAATGTTAATGAAGTTTTGTAGCGGACCAGTAATGTGAAAAAGTAAACTTCAAAAATGTGTTCCACGGGAAACCAGATTTGTTGTTGCAAGTGAGGCAAGTAAATTGTTAGCATGGCTGGTTCATGTATTGAAGGAAATCAAAAGTATTGAAATAAGTTGAATTCCAACATTACATACTGATAATCAAAGCACTATTAATTACATAAAAGGTAGTGGATTCTATGAATTCTCTAAACATATTGAAACACGTTGTCAGCATGTACGACAGTAAGTGAGCAAAATATCCATGTAGAAGATGTCTGAGCATAAGATCAGAGAGAGAGAGAGAGAGAGAGAGAGAGAGAGAGAGAGAGAGAGAGAGAGAGACTCATACACATTACAACAATGGGAGAGAATAACAAATGCTATACAGGAGACTAAAACAGAAGTAAAATGACAAAATGTCACTGGCTGACCACTTACATAAAATATGGGGAAGCCAGGCACTCAGTGAACGTACTAAAACCCTCTCTCTAAAATCTTGATAGTAAAACTCTAACCACATTCGTTTGATCATTATCTAAAGTAGAATGTAGATTTGTCGGCAAATCAGCTGCAGTCCGCTGGTCGGAAAATAAAATTCAGTCTACTGGTCGGAAAATAAAATTCAGTCTAATAAAATGTGGTGCACAGTGATCTGTACACCAGAAACGCCACACATTGGAGGGTCCTCCCACTGAAGTAAGAAGCCAAATATCATAAGGCTGTGGCCTATGTGAAGGTGAGTGAGGAGGACCTCGTCCTGGCAATGCAGCTGGAAGGAGGTATGCCACGGCCTAGTTGTGGGCTTTACAGCACAGAGCTTACTGTCAATCACTTACAGCCACTCGTCCTCCCACTGACGCAAGACTCTGGAGCTCAACAGTGACATCATAGCATGAAGGGGGTTGGCACACTAAAATATCTGAGGATCAAGGCACGTCTCCATGGCTGTGAGACCTGCCCTTTCATCTCCCACAATTCCCAGGTGTCTTGGTACACAGAAGAAAGACACCTCTTTCTCCAGTCATTGTACGTGGAGGAGGGCATCCACGACAGTCTGGACTACTTTATCTGCTGGGTACAAACGTTTCAGAGAGTGAAGGGAACTCAGAGAATTGGAACAGACCAGAAACTTAGCACTAGAATAATTTCTCATCTCCTCCAGTGCCTGCAAAATTGGATACAATTCTGCATCAAAGTTAGTAAAGTCTGGAGGCAGCTGGACTTTGAGGTCATGATCTGGGAAAACAATAAGCAACCAACAGACTTCCCGTTTCCACCCATCTGTAAAACCGGGACATAGTTGTGGTGCTCAGATACCATGTCAGAAAAATTTCACATTAAAAATGGAAGCAGGAGAGCAATCTCTCCTGTACCGCACCAAATCTAAAATCACTCTGGATCTCTCCAGTAACCAGGATGGGAGATGGTTAAAACCCTGGATTTGGGATCATACTGGCTCCACACTGAGTGACTCTAGCACCCGCTGCATGTGGACCCCTAATAGCATTGTGGCTTGTGGACGGTTGGAGAAAAGTCATTCCCGAGGTGGATAGGTAACAGGACGGAGTGCAAGAAAAGTCAGAGCTGCGAGGAACTGCCTGATTCACCGGATGGTGCAGTTCTCCTTCCTCAGCACAGAGGATGGGTACAGGACTGATCCAATAAGCACATATAGCCAGCCGATTCCCCTCATGATGAACAGTGTCAATGATCTTCAAATAAGAGGGCCTAGCTGACCCATACACCATGCACCCATAGTCCAGCCGCGAATGCATGAAAGCCCTTTAAAACTGGAGGAGACGCACCCTGTCGGCTCCCCAAGACCTGTGGCTAAGCCACTTTAAGATATTCAGTGCCTTCAGGGTACTGGCTGTCAGGTGTCTCTGGTGTGACAACCATGACAATCTGGAGTCAAAAATGCAGCCCAGGAACCTAACTGAGACTCTAAAACATAGGATGGTATCCCCCATATTGTAATGGATCTGGGAGATGTAATTTTTTTACCGTATTTGTCGATACCGAATTTAAATGTTTTCTTATATTTTTTGTCAGGATTTATTATAATTTGTCTTATTATATGTTAATTTACTTCTGTTTTTGAGAGTAAAAGCATATTGATTACTATTAAAAAATGTATCGAAGAATAGCGAAGAGACTGACTACAACTGGAAGATTGTGTGTGGTGTAAAACATCTTTGAAGTTAGTCGTCTTTGACTGTACTAAGTCGGCAGATAACTCTTGGTGTGTGTTGACCATGGTGTTGACGGAAGAACAATTTGAAGTATGTTACTATTATTTTTGTATTAACTAAAAAAAAGATGAAATTACATTTGAAGAAACTGTATTTGAAACACCAAAATGAGAGAAACACGTTGAACCACGTCAATTCTGCAACCAACAAAGATGCATTGTGGAATCATTCTCAGACAACTGAAGCCAAGACTATATCGCCGTATAAACGTCTAATGGAAAAGGTACTGTCACGAAATATGGCAAATTTAAGTAAATAAAAAAAAATAGTGACCATATTTTCAACTTGTGTCTTAGCCGTATTTCAACTGGGGGCTCGTCCGGGATAACATTTTGCAATATTTTCAACTTGTGTCTTAGCCGTATTTCAACTGGGGGCTCAGCCGGGATAACATTTGCCATATTTCAACTGGGGGCCTGTCCGGGATATCGTGTTCACGAGATTTTCAACAGTGCTACGAGGAAGAAAATTTTTGTGTGTTAATACCAGTTTCTTCAGAATGTGTGTTACAGTGTTTGTGTTCATCGGGAAGTAAAAGTTTTGGAGAAGAAATGTTTCGGCGAAAAATATAATTTTCGACAGAAGTAAATATTTCAAGAATTTTGGTCAACAATCACATGGATGGAAAACGTGGTTTTGCAACAGTAGAAGAGTGTTCCAGATAAGTCACGAAACCATCGTATTTTATTAAAAACAATCTTTTTATCTTGTTCTGTATTGTTGTGTATAAATTTTTGTTCTTCACAATGACTTATGAGATTTTCGAGAGTATTGTGCCTAAAGTAGAAAGTAGTAATTTAATAGACTTCGAACATCAGGACAGGTCAAATGAAAGTGAAAGAACCGATAAGTTTGATTTAAAAAGTTTTCTTGTAAATTTCACGAAAGAAATTAAACAAACACTTGACGACAATAAGACTTACTGGGATGAAAAAATTGATAACATTTTGTTGCAAGTCCAAGCAGTCAGTACCCAAGTGGGTGATCTTTCGAACAGAGTTGACAATGCTGAGGAAAAAATTGAATCTGTGGAAGCAAAAGTAAATGAAATTGATGCTAAATTGAGCGGTGAAATTAATACTGTAAAAAATGAGTTACTGGCAGATAGGGAAATAAATTTAATTGATTTTAATGACATTAAAGGGGAAATTAAAAATTTGGATGAGAATACAAAAGTTTTAGTAAAAAATGTAGAACAAAAAACTGACAATCGTTTGGTTACTCTAGAAGAAAAAGTAGAATGCAATGATTTAGAAAACAAAAAATCTGTCAAAGAACTTAGCGAAAAAATTGAAAGTTTTAACATTGAATTTCAAAGCAAAAATTACAATTTCAACACATGTAATCTTGTATCTAATATTCCAGTGAAGCACTTTTCGGTAGATGGACCCTTACATCCCGTTGATTTTATGCAGTATTGTAAAGATTGTTTTTTACCTCACTCACCAGATGAAATAAAAATTAAATTTGTGAAAAAATTCTTGGAAGGGGAAGCTTTGACTTGGGCAAACCAGATTGTAACTATGGGAATGACATTTTCAGAATTTGAATCAAAATTTCTGGAAAATTTTTGGGATGATCTTAAACAAACTAGAATCAAAAGTGAATTTTTGAATGGGCGAAACTATAGAGAATCAGATGGGAGCATGAAACAATTTTGCAAAAGTGAACTTCAAAAACTTATTCATTTAACAAAACCTTTGGATGACTTGATCAAAATTGATACCTTAAAGAGAAGATTGCCATCAGCAATGCAGTTGAGTTTAGTTCATTGTCCTGATAGTAATGTAGAGCAGTTTCTCAATTATATTGAAAAGTTGGATAGGGTAACAACACGAACACACAGTGGGTTTACTCAGAAAGGTAACGGTCAAAATTGGGGAAATGATAACTTTCAAAAAAGGGAACAAAACAATTATCATGGTGTTAGTCAAAATTCAGGGGGATATAACAATTTTCAGAAGGAGGACCATAATTTTTATCCAAAACAAGATCATGATTTTCGCGGTAATAATCAACAAAATAGAGAACACTTTAGGGATCAAAATCACAGAAATTTTGATAGAGGTCAATACGATAGAAACTATCGACAATCAGGTAATGTTTGGCAAAGGAATGGGAACAGAAATGTGGATCAGAGGCATTGGCAGAACCACAATCAGCAGTTCAAACAGGAACAAGTTGTAATTCAGGAAACAAAAAACGAGTAGACGCCCCCTTGAAGGTCCGCAAGGTTGAGGCAGAAGGTGAGCATGATGAAAGGACCAATGGATGTGACTATCATAAACCCAAACATGACAGTTTCAAACCTAAGCTATCACATGAGGTTATTAGTTGTTACTTATTGAAAAAATTTCAAGAGGAAAATAATATTGATAAAAATAAAATTTTCAGTACACAAGAACATACAGTAGATAAAAGTAATTGTGATCCATTTAATTTAACAGAATTTTACACTTGGGCAGAAAAGAACAACATTTTGTCAGATGATGTGATTTGTAGTAGTTCAGAGATGTGTGTGAATGAAAGAGAGAATGCATGCTGTGAGAATGAAAATATTGGTGAAAGGGATCTGGTACCTTTAGAAAGGGGAAATAATATTTTGGGGGATAATTTGAATGTGTATGACTTGAATATGTATAATGATAATGATGTTGTTGATAAAGTTGATAATGATGGTAATGGTATTGATGATGATGTTGAGGAAAGGTATTTCATTAGTTTAAATAGGGAGTTGGGTATACACATGGTTGAAAATGGATTAAATAGTGAGAATATTATAGAAATTCCCAGGGATGTTACCAGGATGAATAAAGCTCACAAGATGGATGTATGTGAAAGTGTGAATTTTGATGTTGTTGGTAAAGAATCTGACTACACAAATAACGGTGCCACATGTATAACTTGTAGCCTAAGTGAAACTTTTACAGATACTAATGACACACACACATTTCTTATGAATATATGGCTGAACAGTGAAACTATTTCTTTTGACAAGAACTTTAGAAAGATGCTTATTAATGTATGTGAAACTGTATGTCCTGAGTGGTGGAAAAAGATGAGATATTTTATTTTTGAAAAGCTGAAGGATAAGTACTTCAATAGTATACAATGTGATTTGGATGAAAATTCTTGGCTATTTGAGATAATAGAGAGTACTAATGACAATTTTGTATCTTGTGCAAATTTTATAACTGTGACAAATAATACATGTAATGATATACCATATGATTCTGATAAGTATAGGTTTGGGGAAATTGAAAGTGATTTGTTACATGAGGATACAGGTTCTGAGAAAAGTGATCAATTTTGCAGTCCTTATATAAAAGTTCAAATTGGGTCATGGATTGGTAAATGTTTAATTGATACAGGAAGTGAGATCTCGGGAATATCTGAAAGGTTAAGCAAGAAATTGAAAGTGGGGAAAGATTTTGTTGAAATGCCAGTTGTTGGGGTAAAGATAAAAGGTGCTACTGGGAAGAGCAGTAAATTGGTAAAAAGCCAGGCTTTAGTGACATTTTTAATTGAAGGCAAGTTGTTCACACATGGATGTTTTGTAATTCAGGAATTTAATGAGGATTTTCTTTTGGGTATGAATTGGATAGTAAAAGTAAATACAGCATTTGATTGGGTTGGAAGAAAACTTTTGATAGAAACTAGTGAAAGGGAATACATTCAGACAAATTTTGTGAACACACTTGGTGATCAGAGTAATGGAAATTTTGACAGTATCAATTTACTAAAAGAAAATAGATTGGAGAATATTGAAACTCATAGATTTGATACTGATGAAGTTGAATTTGGGAATTTAGTAAATTTGAAAATTTCAGAAACACAAAATTTATCTGGGGAGCAAAAACAACAGTTAGAAAATCTGCTGTGGGAATACAGTGATGTTTTCAGTGACATACCTGGTAGGGTAAAGGGTTATCAGTGTGAGCTTCAGGTAAAATCTCATGAACCATTTTTCATAAAACCATACAGTATTGCAATATCAAAAAGACTTGCTGTTGAGAAAGAGCATCTAAAACAAAAGTCCTCCACTGGAATACGCTTGTTAGAACAAAACTGCCTGTGCAACCAAGTATGTATATTTGCATGTATAAATTAATAATTTGAAGTCGCATATTAATTGAAACTGATGAAAAAACACTGTTGTAACAAAAAATGAGGTAGAGATTTATTTTTACTTTTTTACAAAAAAAAAGTCTCCATAGTGAGCATTTCTGAATTTTTCTAATTTTTGGAAGCCAAGTCTTCCCTGTGGGTGAAGGCATGCATGTGAGGACATGCATGCAAAGGTATAAGTTTCAAAACCAATTTTAGATAAAGCCTCATGATATATGAGCAGTTTATTGTTGTTTATACTGATGTTGTGGGGAGCAAAAGTACTCTTCACAAGAATGTGATTTGTAGTAATATTGTAGTAGAGAGGCAAGTGTACATAAATGATTGCAAAAAAAAAAAAAAAAAAAAAAAAAAAAAATTAGATAATACTGATGTATCTTTAACTGTACTAAAAGAAGAAAATCACAAAAAAATATTAAAAAAAACCATGAGTTAAAAAAAAATTAAAAAGAAAATCATAAGCTAAAAAAAATACAACAAACAGAAAAAACCATGACTAATAAAAAAAAATATAAAAATATAAAAAATATATATATAAACGGCAAATATAGAGAAAAACACATTACACTATATATGTCCAGTATCATTTTTACTGTACAATATGTAGGTATAATGAAATTAACATTGATAAAAAAAAAAAAAAATTTTTTTAATCTTATTGTAGGAAATGAGTTTTGCCTTTCTATTATATTCAATCTGTATGCTGTATGTTAGAATATTTCTCATGTATGTTTTATACCATGTATATTTGTCATGTCAAATAATTTCTTTACTTGAATTTTTGTGTATGGGATTGATGGGGAAGTAACATTGCAACAACAGCCAGTAACAAGTCCACAGATTCAAAGAGTCCAAATTTGGAAGAGGTTATCAGACTGCATCATTAAAGTACTAATTGTGTAATACAGATCCATTACTGAGTGTGGTCGGGATTTTGTTGTATATGTCCATAACAACAAAAGCCCTGGGGAGCAGTTGTAATGGATCTGGGAGATGTAATTTTTTTACCGTATTTGTCGATACCGAATTTAAATGTTTTCTTATATTTTTTGTCAGGATTTATTATAATTTGTCTTATTATATGTTAATTTACTTCTGTTTTTGAGAGTAAAAGCATATTGATTACTATTAAAAAATGTATCGAAGAATAGCAAAGAGACTGACTACAACTGGAAGATTGTGTGTGGTGTAAAACATCTTTGAAGTTAGTCGTCTTTGACTGTACTAAGTCGGCAGATAACTCTTGGTGTGTGTTGACCATGGTGTTGACGGAAGAACAATTTGAAGTATGTTACTATTATTTTTGTATTAACTAAAAAAAAGAAGAAATTACATTTGAAGAAACTGTATTTGAAACACCAAAATGAGAGAAACACGTTGAACCACGTCAATTCTGCAACCAACAAAGATGCATTGTGGAATCATTCTCAGACAACTGAAGCCAAGACTATATCGCCGTATAAACGTCTAATGGAAAAGGTACTGTCACGAATTATGGCAAATTTAAGTAAATAAAAAAAAATAGTGACCATATTTTCAACTTGTGTCTTAGCCATATTTCAACTGGGGGCTCGTCCGGGATAACATTTTGCAATATTTTCAACTTGTGTCTTAGCCGTATTTCAACTGGGGGCTCAGCCGGGATAACATTTGCCATATTTCAATATGCAAGGTAGGTAAATTAAAAGTATGACGAGAATGATTAAAATGAACATACACACACTTATCTGCAGAAAAATGAAAACCCTTCTTTCCAGCATACTCCTCTAATCCTGCACTGTAAGTTGCAACTGGCAGCTCGCCGTTGCAACACTGGAGGAGGGAACAGAAAGTAGCAAAATTGCCCATAAATAAAGAACACAGTACAGGACTCCTTACCATAGACGTGATACTGTTTATGGTTATGGTAAAGAGGGTAGCACTTAAAACACTGCCCTGATGGACACCATCCTCCTGCTCAAATCAATCTGACAACATGTCATCAACTCAGGTTCTAAAAAAATTTCTGAGATAGGAAAGACAGTATAAAGATGGGGAGGTGCCCACGGAAGCCCCACTGAAGCAGTTGTGTGAGAATACAGTGTCTCCAAATAGTATCACACTATTTACCTATATCGAAGAATAAGCCGATACAGTGATGCTTACATAAGAAAGCCTGCTGAATAGCTGCCTTTAGCAAGGTCAGGTTGTCAACAGTGGACCAAACTCTCCAGAATCCACACTGGAAGCAGCTAAGGGGTTGCCTGGTCCCTAACAACAAGATCAGACGACAGTTAACCATTCGCTCCACTGTCTTTCCTACACAGCTTGTTAAGGTGATACTCCAATAACTACTGGGACATGTGCATTCCTTTCCTGGTTTGAGGAGAGGTATCAGAATTGCTCCCTTCATGAGTTGGGGAAGTTACCTGTTGCCAATGGGATTAAAACATTCTAGGAGGAAATCCTTTGACATGACTGGAAAATTATGAAGCATGCAGTACTGGATTTGGTAATGACCGGGTGCAGTGTCACGAGTTTCAGTCAGAGCCAATTCAAGCTCCCACATGCAGAAAGGAGAGTTATAGGCTTCAGAACTGTTGGATCTGAGGTCCAACTCCCCCCTCTCTACAGTCGCACAGTAGAAATGAAATGCCAGATCCTAGCTTACATTGGCAGTAGAGTTTTTGTAAAATGCTTGGTCCCTGTCTGAGCAATGTCTCCGGATGTTGTTTGGAGACCCCCCCCCCCCCACCCCCCGTTTCAGCACTGCTGCTATTGGTAAAAGACTGTGTTTATCAGAAATCCTCCAGATAGCTTCCTATACTGTTGTAGAAGAAGTGGAACGAATTGATGGTGTCCAGGAACACTTGCCATGACCTTTTCTTACTCTCCCTAAAGATGTGTCAAGCCTTGGTCCTTGGAATTCAGAAGGCCATTAGGTTGCTTGCTGTTGGTCGGCATTTAAAATGTCTAAGAGCCACATACCTGTCCCGCTTTGCTGAACGGCATTCATCTGTCCACCAAGGTACAGGTTGCCTCCTAAGGTGACCTGAGGACTTCAGTATGGGTAAGTCAGGGGCACGAACGGAGCACTTGTCTGATGTGCTCCCACCCTCCCCTCCCTCCTCCATGGACACTGTCACAGTGTTCAAACACAGCCAGCTGCCTGAAGCGCATTCAGTTAGCCCTGCTGACCATCCATTTAGGTGGCTTCACTTCAGATAGTGCTCTATCCAGTAGGTGGATGCAGAGTGGGAAGTGGTCACTGGAATGAAGGTCATCAATGATCTCCACTGAACAGAATTTGTGAGGGTGGAAGAGCAGAAAGAGAGGTCACTGGCTGAGAATGAGTTTCCAGTACCTGTGTTGAGGATGCACAGATCATGTGTTATGAGGCCCTCCAAAACCTGACCCCGAGGGCAGGTAGAGGTTAAGCACCACAAGACACGATGGACATTGAAGTCTCCCAGGAAGAGAAATGGCCGAGGGAGTTGATCCACAAGAGCTGTGAGAGCCTCAGAGTCTACTGCACCTAGATGAGGTAAATACAGTGAGAAAACTGTAATCCTCTGACAGGCATGAATTTCAACTGTAACTGCTTGCAGGTCAGAAGCCAGGGGGAGAGCAAAGGAGTGGTACACATTATTGACAAACACCACGTCCTCTCCCTTGGTTCTTTCCCCTGATAGGTCATCCTTAAGTTACAGCATATAACCCTGTAGTACAGGGATGGATGTATCTTTAAAATGTGTTTCTTGTAAACACAAGCACAAGGGGTGCACCTGTGCTAGCAGTTTCACTTCCTGTAAAAGAGTTCTGAACCCACTGAGTTCCATTGTGGTATGAAAGCCATTTTAAAAATGAGGTTTTACTCTGTCTTTCCCCTTCTCATTCCATGGTGGTGTGAAACAGCTCATACCCTCAGATAAAATTCAATGTCCATACCAGTGATCGTACGATCTTCAGATCCACCAGACAATAACAAGGGTGCATGTTCTGATGGCTTTGCAGCGGATCACTTTGGCCATTTGGCCTTCATCACCAGTTTGGACTTTGGGGACATTGGCAAGGGTGATGGTACAGAAACAATCTGGTAATCTCTTAAGATGTCTGCCATGAGGGTTTACTTACACTGACATTATGTTTGGCAACATTCAGTGCTTCAGCTATAGGGAGCAGCAGTGCAGGCTGGCAGCTACATTTACAGTTGCAGGTAGATGTGCCCTTCTGGACAGGCTGCGTCAATGCCGAGATGAAAGACTTGACGAAAATTGGTGGCTGAGTGGTCTTAAATTCCTTCTTTGCATCAGAGTATGAGATATATTGGGTGACTTTAATTCCCTGAATCTTCTGTTCTTTAGCGTAGATAGGACAATCCCTGCTGCAAACCGGATGGGCCTGGGAGCAATTAACACACCTGGGTGGTGCAGTGCACTGGAAACCCTGTTCGTGGGCCATGCTGCCACATCGGCCACATGTAGCCTGACTGTTAAAACCCATAGTGGTGTGACCAAAGCGTTAAGTGTTGGCACTTGAAGCAGTATATTGGATTTGGGATATAAGGTCTTACCTTAAGGTGGAGAAAACCTGCTGCAATGCAGTCCGGCAACTTCGGAAGATTGAATGGCAGAATAAATGATGCTGACTTTTGGAGCTCTCCAACAATCATTTTCATAATGTTTTGGGCATCAGTCACCCATGCACTTTCCCATTCCTGTTGCAGTTCTTTTGTATCCATATCCATAATGTCATGGCAAGTAACAACATCTTTAACACTATTCAACCCAGTGTTCAGCTCACTAGTAATGGGATATTTCCCAAGTAGACTGGCATTCAACAGCTTCTGTACTTGGGGCACCTTCATAGTCTCCAGCAGAAGAGTACCATTCCATAGATTTGAGTTGCCCAGCAAGTCTCTCGAGTACTTTATGGCTATAAAATGGTGACAATTTTTCAAAATAACCTTCCACATGTTTCATAACAACAAAAACATTATTCACCATAGGACGTGTACTGCTACTTTGGTTACTGTTGTTGACAGTCAGAGATGACCCATGTGGACTAGCCACAAGAGGCCCCTTAAGATTTTGGGTGGTAATACTACCCAACTGCCCACCCGAACCACTGGTAGTAGAAAAATTAGATTTAGGCTTCATGGTGTTTCCATGAGCAGCTAGGGAAGAAAGTTCACTCAGGCAGAGCCCCACATGCCTGGGTAAGCCTTATACAACTGAAGTGCACCAGGACCCCAGAGGTTGCCTGCTAATAACTGTTCCACCTCAGTAGCCACGCATCTCATTGGCATGCAGCACACTTCGAGACTGTTTTTTTCTTTTTTCTTTTCTTAGAGGTTTGTATCACCCTTGTGATCTGGGCAGTGAAGGCAAGGTCCCCCCCTGTGGCACGCAATGTTCCACCACTGTGCCAAATGGCGATTGCTGCAGCATAGCCAGAGCTTACGGTGACAGGGAACTTGTGGCACTTACCAGTCCCCAGCCCAGGAACACCGGGGTTGCCAAGCCCGTACCCAGCAAATGAATGCTGAGCTCCTGAGGGCAGCAGATCAGGCAGCAGACATTTTTACTGTGCGTTCACCCATAAAGATGTTATGAATAATGAAAACTTTGATTGGAATGATTGATTTAAATCTTTGATGTGATAATAAAATATGAATATTGCGGGAGAGAGTTAAAGATTCAGTACCTGTGTTGCTGTGTAATTTCTCTTTCTTTGAAGTTCTCAGTTGTTGGTGTGTGTGTGTGTGTGTGTGTGTGTGTTTTGTGAAGCTGCTGATTTTAAAACACTGAATAAATCTTGTTTAAGCAGCACATAGCGACTGAGGGTTGGGTTGTTTTGGGGAAGGAGACCAGACAGCGAGATCATCGGTCTCATCGAATTAGGGAAGGATGGGGAAGGAAGTTGGCCGCGTGCTTTGAAAGGAACCATCCCGGCAATGGCATGGAGCGATTTAGGGAAATCACGGAAAACCTAAATCAGGATGGCCGGACGCGGGATTGAACCGTCGTCCTCCCGAATGCGAGTCCAGTGTTTAACCACTGCGCCACCAGCGACTGAGGCCTACGGTAGTGTACAGTGTACAGTGTACAGTGTAGTGTACGAATGTTTCACGCTCGAGTTGTGCCACGAGTGTTTGATTTCGCACTGTCAAATCAGTTCTGCACTGGCTGCCAGGAGTTCAGTTTTTCATCTATTAGCTCCTTGCCATTTACTCTTAGTTTACAAGAATTTGTATGTTCATGTTTACTCTATGTTAAGTTCTATCATGACAGTCATTGTGCATGCCCTTAGTAACCAGTCAACAAAGGTCTTATTGGGTTTTCTCACTGCACCTAAAACATGTTCTATATTATTCGACCTATGAACGAATAAAGTCATCACTGTCCCAACACATTAGATATTGTCTGTGCATTATTTATCATAAACTAAGCAAGCTGGACATGTCAGTACTCATCCCTATGGCCAAATTGGTGGCACTGATGTGATTTATGCCTGCCTGATGCACAAATTAGAGGAGGTACTATTGCAGGATAACAGAAAATCTGCTGTGTCCAGACTCACAGTACTATCACCACCTTTCTGGCCTCACAACCTGGCCCTTTGATTTTCTCAAATTGAAGTCAGTGTCATTTATTTGGGAACAATCACCGACACTACCAAGTTTGTGCTGGTTGTGAGCCAACTTGGCCATCAGTACACGGATGAATTGCAAAATGTAGTAAATCTTGCTGCCAGAAAGTGGTTCCTATGACCATATCAAAGCAGAGCTAATCCGTCGTGTATCTGCTTCACAAGAAGAACACCTCCACCAGGTCCTGATGCAGGAAGACAATGGGGATTGCAAGTCATCCAAGTACCTGTGAAGCAAGATCAACAACGGCACAGTACTGGTCAGCCTGCTGAGAACCATCTGGAGTAGTCGGTTGCTGCCTGCCATTAAAGCAATCATTGGGTCACAATCTAACATGTCTTTAGACACATTGGCAGAGCTAAGAGACAAGGAGCAAGATGCTATATCACCTGCACCTATCAGTGTAACATGCACATCTGCCATGGTATTGTGCACTGACTACGATGCTCTGACAGCACAGGTGGATGTACTAACTCAGCAGATCGGAAGATGTTATCTCTCTGTGATACGAACAGTGACTGGGGCTGAGCCGGATTCTGGAAGCACTCACGCAGGAGATCGTCAACCACCTCGACTATGCCCTGGACAGAAACACAGCAGGAAACACACTTGTACCACAGAAGATTTAAATGAAGCACATCGCTGGGCCAAACCCTGCGCATATCCAAATGCCAGCAGGGCTTGAATGCACACACACTCCGTCCAATTTCTGGTCTGAGCCACAGTGTCTGTCTGTAAGTGAAGAGTGTACGGGACAGAAATATCTGGTTGACATTGGCTCTGATCTGTGTATATTCCTGTAAACAATGCTACATTAGCGTAGGTCATATACGTTGTTCTATCCAGCTGCTACAAGCAAGTTCTTTTATTGTGACGTAGAGCACACACTGATTTGAGCTAGACCCATGCCTACACCAGACATTCATGTGGGACTTCACGATTGTGGATGTTGCAGAACCAGTAATGGAGTGGACTTCCTGGCATACTACAACCTTCTGCCTGACACTGCCAACACACGCCTGGTTGACCAAACCACCAGACCAAAGGCTGCAGGATTTCAGTGCCATGTGATGACCCAATCCACCAAACTGATTGAAGCCGCGAACAGTGAGAGTACACTGCACTGACGAGACTGCCAGGTACACCTAAAGATGATAAGCATAACATCTTGCATTATATGAAGACTACTGAGGGACCCCCATTAATTTGTAGTCCACGATGGTTAGCCCCGCATTGGTTAGCAATTACAAAGGCAGAATTTGAGAGGGCATCATGGGACTGTCCAGTAGTCATCGATCTTCAATGTTGCACCTAATGCCAAAAAACTGTGATGCATGGCACTCTTGCGGTGACTATAGAGTGCTTAATGCCTGTACAGAGCCAGGTCATTATCCACTGATGTTATTCCATGATTACAATCATGAGTTGAATGGTGCTCACCAATACAGTGGTTTGGACTGCATCAAGACATACACACAGATACCTGTGGCCCAGGCACATATCCCAAAGATGGTCATCATACTACCGTTTGACCTCTTTGATAGAAAATTCATGAGCACAAAGGCATGGCAGAGATTCCAGATTTCATTCAGGAAACATGCATCAGGCTGTGGCTGAGCCATGTCTCTATAATATCCTTTCTACTAGGAGTGCTAGTTCTGCAAAGTCTGCAGAAGACCTTCTGTGAAGTTTGGAAGGTAGAAGACGAGGTACTGGGGGAACTGAAACTGTGAGGACGGGTCGTAAGTCGTGCTTGGTTAGCTCAGATGGTAGATCACTTGCCCAGGAAAGGCAAAGGTCCTGAGTTTGAGTCTCGGTCTGGCACACCGTTTTAATCTGCCAAGAAGTTTGATGGCAGAGATTCTGCTTCACTTACCTTCATGACATACTGGTATTCTCAGCCTCACCAGAAGATCATCGCCAGCATCTCTCAGAAGTTTTCAAATGGCTGGATAAATATGGCATTGTTCATAACACAGAAGAGAGTGTTTTCAATAAGCCACAAGTCGATTTTCTTGGCTAGCACATAACCCTTATGTTTATCACACAGTTCAGCATGGAAATCCAACAAATGTCCAGGATTGAGAATGTGGTAGCAGACTGTCTCTTCTTAGTCAGGAGTGACTCCACTATTGACTATGCAGAGCTCACAGTAGCACAATGTACTGATCAGGAACTGCAAGAGTTGTTGTAGGAAACAACTTTAATGTTAGAGTTGCAATCAGTCAATGTTCCTAGCACTGGCTTCAAGTGATATTGCGATTTATCAACTGATAACCAAAGCCCCTTTTACAAGCAATATTCCAAAGAATAGCTTCAAATCTTTACACAACTTGTGTCACTCCAGTGTGTGATCTACATTACACCTCATCACAGATTGCCCTATGTGGCCAGGAATGAAAAAAGATTGCCACGAGTAGACAATGTTGCATACAATGTCGGCATTGCTAGGTACGCTGGCATGTACATGCACTGATCGGCAACTTCCCAAAGGTTGCCATGTGTTTCACTCGTGTGCATGTGGACATCGTGGGGCTGCTACCATCTTCGAACAGTCAGGTGACAATGACTGACTGATTCATTCACTACCCAGAAGTGGCACCGGTGAATGACATCTCTGTGGAAACTTTGGTGCTTGTCTTCATGCTGAACTGGGTATCACATTTTGGCTTTCCTCTGCACATTAAAATAGACCATTGTAAGGAATTCAAATTGGAATTGTTTACCAAGCTGGCAGCATTCTGTGGCATGATCCTTCACAAACAGCAAGCTACCACTCAGCCATCAATGCACTGATGTAGTGTTGGCATTGAACACTACAAGCAGCTCTGATGTGCCACACTGCACACTGTCAGGTGTACAGAAGCTCTGGCGATGGTTTTACTTGGCCTGCTGTATGTGTAGAAACCCAATCTAGATGGTTCCTCTGCAGAAGTCATGTATAGAGTGTCACTATGACTGCCTAGTGAATGTGTAGATGTGGCTCCATACCTTAGGGGGTAACCTTAGAGATCACACCAAGAAGATCTGACCTCCCCACAACTGTCCAGATGATGATGATGATTAGTGTTTTAGGGTGCACAACAGCGAGGTTATCAGCGCCCGGGCAGTCCAGATATGGAACTGTTGCCACATTTGTCCACAAAGATCTTGCCACGTGCACACACATTATGTTGAGTACTGATGGTGTCAAACTGGACCTACAACCACCAGACACCAGGCTACATTGTGTCGTCAAGAGGGGAGATCACACCCTACATGTTCTGGTCAATGGCAAACACACTGCTGCTACTAAAAACAGGGTCAAGCCCCCATACATCTTCAACAAGCTGCCCCTCCACCAAGACTCGACGAACACAGCCTCGCCCAGCACTTGGCCAGCATCAGCAACTCTGGAACCAGCTCTAGCCACAACTTCAGCTCCTGGGGATCAGTGCACCACAAGATCTGGGTGATGCATCCACTTACCGGTGCACTTGCTGAATGGTGCTCTGTTTCTGCCAAGGGGGCTGTATATAGAAACCATGGCTAACAGTTCTGTACAGTGTAGTGCACGAGTGTTTCACACTTGTGTTGTGCTGTGAGTGTTCAATTTCATGCTGCCAAATTAGTTCTGAACTGGCTGCCAGGAGTGCTGCGTTTTGTCTATTAACTCTATGCCAGTTACTCTTAGTTTATGGCAATTTATATTTTCATGTTTACTCTGTATTGAGTTCTGTTTACTCTTTATTGAGTTCTATCATGTTTGTCATTGTTCATAGTCCTTAAACCAGTCCACAAGAGTCTTATTTATTTTCTCACAAGACTTGTTTTGGCATACACTGCATCTGTAAGATGTTCTGTTTTATTTGACCATTGAACAAATAAAGTCGTTGTCATCCCAGCAAAGGAGATATTGTTCGTGCATTAGTTACCATAATCTAACCAGGCTAACTGGTTGGATGGGCCAGTTCTCAGCCCTATGGCCAAAAGCATATTTGTTAGGTCTTTTATATTGCTGACATTCTCACAACAGAAAAGGCAAAAACCTACAAGATAAACACAAACTTTTTGAAAAGACTATTTTCTGCACTCTTCTATGGCTTGACTGTCAGACCTTCACTATACAATGCTTAATCTTTACCCTTTATAAGTTACTGTATAACCTGAAGATATATCTGCAATATCACTCCAGAACAAATCAGTACATTTGTATTTTTGTTTATCATTTTCCCTCAATAATCTAAAAGAATTATATTTGTTACCTGTTACTATGATATGTTGTTACAATCTTATTAGTTACTGTTGTTCTGTTTGTACATAAATTTATTGAAGTCATCAGATGTATTACTGCTGTAATTTGGCCTATCTATACCAAATATCAATGGAATAAAATAAAACTGCTTTGTGTGGACCTACACATTGACAAAACAGAATCATTAAAGAGAATACAAAGTTCATCAGGTCACTAAAAAGGAATACTTTTGGTAGCTATAATGATGTTTCTAGTAGAGTTGTTTCTATGATGACTTAAATTGGCTGTAATAAGACCTATCCACAAAACTGGATGCATGCAGACTACCTCTACTGAAGACCAGTATATTTCCTCTCAGCTTTTCTCAAAAGTGTTTGAGAACATAGTCTATGATAGAATACTGATGCATTTACATCTAAACAAGCAGAACTTGTTAACTGCCTCTAAATTTGGCTTTTATGAAGGATTCTCCACAGGGAAAGCAATAAAAAAATCTCACAAATGAAGTGCTTGCTGATTTAAACAACTAAAATTATCCCGTTAGTATACTCTGTGACCACCTCACAGCTTTTAATTGTATCACAAAATTCTAGTAGGCAAACTGAAGTGTTGTCATATTAAAAGTACCCTCTTGCAACGACGGAGTCTTACCTTCATAATGTAAGAGGTCTCACTAACAGAATGTATCACAGTCATGAAACTAACCTCAGAAGATAGGAAAACATGTGGAGTGCTACTAATGTTTCTAATCAACATAACACAAGCATATCAATTATTAGTCCAAGATAACCACACAGTGAGACACACAGGTATATCTTGTCTGCAAAAAGTAAGTATTTATGAGTAATCAATGTTTAAATTAATTTTGTTTTTCTTGCTATACAAGTGAATGTTTACTGCTTGTATAGTACTCTTTTTTTTTTAATTGTATTATTTGACATCTTGATAGCTGTATATGGCCCAATGCTTTGCGTGTTATAAACATTGAAAATTTTATTTAAATTTTCTCCACACTATAAATTTATTTAAAGTGAGGTGGTTGCTATTAAGTAGTGTCTGCTCTAACCATGAAAGTGCAATTTAATGTTGCTAAATAGTATTTCTGAACACATTTTGTGTTAGCTACTAGTTGGATAGACACGACTTGCATCTAAATGTTAGTCATTTTGTGTGTCTCAGTTGTACGTGAAGCAGGTGGTGGACTGTGGTTCATTGGTTGAATACCAGAGAAATACATCAGTCTGGAAAGGAGATAGCATACAAAACACTTGTGTGTCCCATTCTAGAACACTGCTTTAGTGTGTCGGGTTCATACCAAATAGGACTAACTGGGGATACTGAACATATGAAAAAAGGTCAGCACAAATAGTCAGAAAGAACTGAAATGGCAGACACCTGAAAATAGATGGAAGTCTCTACAACCAACTTGAAGTGACGAACCTAGGAATATACAACAACCACCTACATATAATTCGCACAGGGAGGGTGAACACGAGTTACAGCACACACAGATGCATTTACACAATCATTCTGCCTGCTCTCCATATGTGAATTGAATGGGTACAAGTGGGATGTATGATCTGCCAAGCACTTCACACTGGTTTTCACAGTTTAGATGTAGATGTAATAAAAGACAGAAGTACTGTATAGACAAATGATGTAGATACTGCAAAAGTTACTGATGAATTTCAAATATTCATTTAAGAAAAATTTTTGTGGGGGTGTATAAATTTATGACGTATTAGACATATATATCAAAGTACAGATCACTTACGGCAGACACATGTGTAGAAGAGGACAATTACCAGCAGAGCTTTCAAACAAATATTTCAGAAATCTAATAAACACAAAGTCACTCAGTCTTCTGTCACTGCAGTTTGAATTTTCATTGACATATGATTTACACTGAGTGGCACGACACATACTGAATGTTCTACTCAGTGTGTACTTACTTTCAGGTGACCAGTTTCTATGGGAAGTAGGTGCAACACTTCCTAATATCAAAAGGCGAGCTGTATCAACTCCATACTCTTTGAATACAGCTTCTGGATCAACTCCATTATGTTTTGACTTGCTCATTTTCTCCCATGCAACAATGACAGGTTCTCCAGTTTTCTTCTCTTTAGGCTTCTTCCCTGAAAAACCAGCAGCATGACCATCTCGATGAGAAACTTTTCTCCACTACATGCTTTGAGCACTAATATGCAATTAATTCACTATGTCCAAAATATTAACTTTTAATATGCAAGAGAAGTGTGACACACACACACACACACACGCAAAACCACTTGTTTGTGGACATTTGATCTTTATCTTATGATTATGGGTGATAGTAAGATCAGTCAACAACACTAAAGTTGGGTGGTTTCCAAGTGATTTACTACAGTTTGTGAAACAAGATGAATATTGCACTGTAGATATACATGAACCCTACCTGTGATCAGAAACACTGCTTGGATGCACACTTGACACTACTAGGGATGATAGAAGCAAGTTAATTACATAGCGGGTGTTAGGGGTGTAAGTGCAGATACTGTGATCATTGGTACCTTAATACGTAGCCATTTCAGTGAGTTCTTGATTTTTTTGCTGCATCTAACAGGCTTTCTGCAAACACATCACATAATTTACTACCTGATGTTTTCCGCATATTCATAACTGTACCACTAAGTGGACTATGCCTGTCATTCTAAACTAACTGTTTTGTGTTCTTGTGCCCACACTTAATCATTTGACCTGCTGCCCAGGGGAAAGTAAGCATTAATGGCTTACTTTTGTCCTATGTATTTGGAGATAATAACCAACTTCAGAACATACTACTACTAATAGTTATAATTATTAGCCTAAAAATGAAGTAAATACTGATGCAATGTTGTTCAGTACACTGTCCTCAGCCACCAAAAAACTGTGATTATACTCCTAACACCCTGTATAACAGAAAGAATAAAGGTGGCCACTCACTATAGATGTCAAGTGTTGAGTGGTTGATATGCACCCAATCAAGACTGAAACAGCTGCTGAGCTGACAAGCAATGTCCTCCTTTGGAGTCAACACACACACACACACACACACACACACACACACACACACACACACACACACAGTAACAGTGGGTGTGAGGTACACGGAGGCAGAAGAGGAGGAGGGGTAAAAGTCACGTAGTGTGCTCAAAAAATTTTAAATCCAACTGTGGCCAAATGCTTAACAATCAGTTTAGCGGCTGAGCTGTGGCACTAATAAAAAGCACTGAACTACACAGCATCTTGTAAACAATAACCACTACATCACACTTTTTTTGTCAGTGCTGTTTGTGCATGAGAATGGCAAGCTGAGTTCCACCCACAATGAAATTTTCAATCAGCACAGAAAATTATGATATGGTAGCAAATTCTGTAGTGGAGGTTCTCTAAGAGTCAACAAGAACCAAGCTGAATGCTGCTCAGTACATCCTTCATAAAGTCATAAACATATAGAGGTAACTCATTTAAAACTTGCTTAGCAAACAGGTAGTTACATGAAATTTTGGCGGAACTGTCAGACATCTGTAACTTGATGTCACAATATTTCTGATTATTCTCAGGTGTACACTGCTGAAAGACCTCCAGTATGCACACAGTGTACTTGCAAGTTGCTACACAAGACTTATTTAAGTGCCTGTGGTGCTGCTGACAGTTCGTGCTCTGCTCTGATCGCACTCTCATGTTATCAATATGAGACTGGTCATCTGCATTTGGTGAAATTACAGGAAGATGTTGACTATGCAGAGAATAAAATTTCCCAATGACAGGATTCAATCCAATATTAACATGGAAACCCCTGTTCTTACTGATCACATCCTCAGTCAGTCACAAATCAACAGATTGCTTGACTATGCAAACAGCTTTGCAAGCAGAACTGGAACATCTACTAAATTTGTTACTCAAAAACAGATTTCACCTTTTCAGATGCATAGGACACTAAAGAGAAGTAAATGATGGAAGAAAGCATATGAGACTTTCAGGATTACAGTTTAGTTGTCATGTATTGGGAATGTTTCTATGAACATATGTACAGTACTGAGAAAACATCAGATTAAAGAGGTCTTTGGTCCTCCAGCAACAATCTTGGGAGTTCTGAGATTGGCCAAAGACAACTACGTACTGTGCAAGGCAATGGATAACAGGATTCTGTGCAAGTTTGGAAAATTGTATATAAGGCAAACCACCCACATTCTGGAGTATTAGTGGCATACTTGTCTCCTGTAAGGCAGCCAAAGTGCTATTGCCAACCACTATATTTCTACTAGTCATTCAATGGATACTCTGAAACAAAAATTGTGGCCCCACGCATTAAAATATTGGGACTATACTGTCAACAGATCAGCAGAAATACATCAGAGGACCTGACCAACCATAACAGTGGTTTCCATTTGGATGACACAGAGGGATATGTTATTGGGAAACTCTGTGCTCTGCATAACAGACCATTTTGGATGACACAGAGGGATATGTTATTGGGAAACTCTGTGCTCTGCATAACAGAGTTCTTGTGAGATTTTACCAAGTGACTGATCCAATATCAATGAGGAGGGCTTTTGTCATGAAATGTGTTCAGAACAATGGACAGTCTCACAGCAGAAGCGTGTGTGCTCCAGGAACACCTGTTTAATGACTTGCAAGTACACCATGCTTGTGCTGGCAGGATAAAACAGACTAAATCAGTGTACTTTTGGCATTATAATCTGAAGATGGCCTGAAGACTCTACAAATGACTGAAATACAGTGGCAGTAATTTACCGATGCCCTGTATTTCTCCCAAAGTTTCATAGAATATAGAGCATCTGCCAGGGACTAAACTGCTACGCATACCATCAACATCTACATCTACATCCACATACATATTCCGCAAGCCACCAAACGATGCGTGGTGGAGTGTATGCTGTACCACTACTAGTGGTTTCCTTTCCTGTTACACTCGCAGATAAAGTGAGGGAAAAACGACTGTCTAGATGCCTTCATATGAGCCCCGATTTCTCGTATCTTATCTTCATGGCCCCTAAGTGAAATGTTTGCTGGCGGCAGAAGGATCATTCTGCAGTCAGCTTCAAAGGCTGGTCCTCTACACTTTCTCTGCAGTGTTCTTCGAAATGAGTGTCTTCTTCCCTCCAGGTACTCCCACTTTAATTCCCAAAGCATATCTGTACCACTTGCATGCTGATCAAACCTAACAGCTCGCCTCTGAACTGCTTTGGCGTCTTCTTTCAATCTGACCTAGTGAGGATCCAACACACTCAAGCAGTGCTGAAGAATAGGTTGCACTAGCATCCTACATGCAGTCTCCTTTACAGATGAACCAAACTTTCCTCAAATTCTCCCAATAAACCGAAGTCGACCACTAACCTTACCTACCACAATCCTTACATGCCCGCTGCATTTCATACTGCTTCAAAACTTTATGCTCGGATATTTAAATGACGTGACTGTGTCAAGCAGGAGAGTACTAATGCTGTATCTGAACATTATGGGTTTGTTTTTCCTAGTTATCTGCATTAACTAACATTTTTCTACATTTAGAGCCAGTTGCCATTCATCACATCAACTACAAATTTTGTCTAGGCCATTTTGTATCATCCTACAGTCCCTGATCTTTGGTAACTTCCTGTACACCACAGCATCATCAGCAAAAACCGCAGTTTGCTGCCCGTCCTGTGTGTCAGATCATTTACGTATATATGTATTTATGTATATATGTATAGAAGATGTAACTTACCAAATGAAAGCGTTGGTATGTTGATAGACACACAAATTTTGTGTGTGTGTTTGTGTTTGTTTGTGTGTCTATCAACATACCAATGCTTTCATTTAGTAAGTTACATCATCTTTGTTTTAGATATATTTTTCCCACGTGGAATGTTTCCCTCTATTATATTTATGTATAGAAGTATATACAGTACATCATTTATGTATATAGGTCCTATCACACTTCCCTGACGTTGCGATGAACACTCGCCATTGAGGACAACATACTGGATTCTATTACTTAAGAAGTCTTCGAGGCAGTCACATATCTGGGAGCGTATTCCGTATGCTTTTACATTCATTAACAGCCTGCAGTGGGGTACCATGTCGAATGTTTTATGGATATCTAAAAATATGGAATTAGCCTGTTGCCCTTCATCCATAGTATGCAGTATATCATGTGAAAAAAGAGCAAGCTGGGATTTTGTACAAGCGATACTTTCTAAAGGTGTGCTGATTGCGGGGTCAGGGATTTTCTCTGCCTCGTGATGACTGGGTGTTGTGTGATGTCCTTAGGTTAGTTAGGTTTAAGTAGTTCTAAGTTCTAGGGGAGTGATGACCATAGATGTTAAGTCCCATAGTGCTCAGAGCCATTTGAACCATTTTTTTGTGCTGATCGTGGACATGAACTTTTCGGTCTCAAGGAAATTTATTATATTTGAACTCGGAATGTGCTCTAGAATTCTGCACCAAATCAATAATAAGGATATTGGTCTGTAATTTTATCCTTTTTATACACAGGAGTCACCTATGCTTTTTACCAGCCACTTGCCCCTTTGCACTTGTGGAGAGATTTACAACAAATGCAAACTATGTAAGGGGCCAATGACCTAACAGTGCTCTTTGTAAAACTGAACTAGAATTCCATGTGGATCTGGCAACTTATTTATTTTCAACTTTTTCAGTTGTTTCTCTATGCCAGGGTTGTTTATTACTATATCATCCATATGGGACTCTGTGCGATGATCAGATGACAGTACATTTGTATGATTCTCCTGCGTGAAAAATTTGTTAATCATGGAATTTAAAACTTTGGCCTTCCTTTTGCTATCTTCTACTGCCAAACCAGACTGATCAATAAGTGACTGGATGTAAGCCTTAGACCTGCTTAGCAAATTTACATAGGACCAAAATTCTTTTGGGTTCTCCACTAGATCTTTAGCGAAGGCATGATGGTGGTAGCTGTTCTGTGCTTTGTGCATAAATCTTTTCACAGATGCATTAATCTCTATAATCTTTGCCTGTCATCATTTGCATGTCTTCTTTTGAACCAGAAGTACAACAGCCTTTGTTTCCTCAGCATTTTCTGAATTTCGTTATTAAACCATGGTGGCTCTTTTCCATCGTTAATCCACACACAGTTGTCAAGAGCATGATTTACAATCTGTTTAAACTTTGCCCTTAATTCCTCTATGTCCATCATTCTGGAACAAAATGAGTGCAGTTCACTAAGTGAGAAGCTAACAACTGCTTACCTGTTCTTTCTAAGAGAAACACACTGCTAGCACTCTTGACTGATTTATTAACTTATGTAACCATAGTCACTACAATGACATCATATTGACTAGTCCCTGTCTACATACTGATGTCATCGATAAGGTCTGGCCTGTTTGTAGCTACGAGGTCCAAAGTACAATACCAGGGAGGTATTGTGGGCTGCCGCCTCTCCAGGTAAAAGTGAGTAAACAGCTCATTTCAACATGACTCACTGAGCTGTTTACATGCCTAGCAATGCATGGCTCAGGCTCTTTATGCCACAGCCTCCATGGCATCTGTTGGTGCCAGTCTCATCCACAGGCAGTGTGCCCATTGTGGTAGAGAACACTGTAGTCAGGGCACCACTCTGTCACCTTTATTACATGCCCATTCAGCACCACACTGGTGGTATCCTTCTGCTGGAGCATATTTAGGCCACTGTCTCACCATGCTTCAGCCAGTACCACTACAGGCTTCATGCTGGCCACCCTAGCAGCTCACTGATCAGAGTAATCGTCCTCACTGTGAGCACTGGTCGCTGACACTACTCTGGACCACTGTCTGCTGCCCCAGGTGCCACGCCTCACTACAATGCATCCACCCAGTGGCCGCCATTGTCAAGCTGTCACCTCAGACATCTGCTGACACCCGATGCCCTAGAAGCACCACCGTCTCACCAGGTGCTGTCATCACTAACACATTGCCTCCGATGTCTACTGATGCCCAACATCCATGAAGCCCACTGTCCTCGAGGGCACACTCCAAGCGCCCTGTTGGAACCTGCCACTGATCATCCTCGGCTCAGTCTGCTCTGCTGCCTACTAGGACTTGTGGATTTCAACACGTAGGCACATCCCAAGCAATGTCTATGAATGATATTTCTGTTTGTATTTAAATTGTGTGGACATTCATCCATGGACCTTGTATTTGAGTTCTGTTTCTTACAACAATAATAAACAGCTGTCATGGCCCTTGTGCATTTCACTTGTAGTCCATAACACCCCTCAGCCAAGGACACACAAGAAATATGAAGGTTTATCAAAAACTCTTAGAAATGATGCAATCTCAATTGATACATGTAAATCAATACAAACTAATATTTGACTGCCAAATTTTCAGAATGGATATTGCTTTGGACTGCTTTTCATAGTAATCTTAGCAATAAGGGTGTAGTGCAACAGTTGCTGACAATATCGTTTTATGTATAAAAATGTTCAGCATTGCTGTCTAGTTAGAATGCTCATAGGATCCATGCTAATAATTAATAACTGAGTTAGAATATTTAATGAGAACTTAGGCAAAACACCATGGGACAAGCATGGAAAATGATGTTTAACATCCAAGTTTTAAGTATGAGGGGGAGGGGGATGGGGAGATGGTGACTGAGACAGAGGGGGAGGGAGGGAGGGAGGGAAGTAGAGATTGTGGAATGCAACTGCAGAGCTATTTTCACAATGTGTATCCCTTCCAGAATGCCCATTATCAGCAATACACTGCAGTGAAGAACAAGTGAATTAAAAACACTTGCCTCATAGCACACTCATTTGTTCTGAAACTGGCAGCAGTGTACTGAGTCATGGACTGCACAAAAAATTAAAAGCAATAGAGAAACATTCAGACCCATTACCACTCAACCAACAATCACAACTCCTGGAGACTGATCAGAGCCAAGACCAAAGTGCTACCAACCACCCTTGCTTGCATCCAGTGCTGCTCACACTATTCTGTCACAATTCACAAACAATGTGTGGTGCAGTATATGAAGAAATGAATGCAACAATTGACTGCCAGTGATACTTGAGCAGACACTCAAGGGACCATTTTTAATTCCATGTAAACATCATCTTCACAAAAATACTTCCAAGAACAGCTTGAGCAGTGCCCTGCTAGCAAGAGGGATACATAATACCAAGTGGTTTTCAATGCCATTGGCACAATTACATCAATATGACTTGCCAGTCCACATTCCCATTTTCTCAACCTCTGTAACATGTAACGTGATTAGTAGATGTACATGAATGGTGGTACCTTCCGTACCATACAACAATGAGGAAGGGAATGCTCACCAGTTGTTGTTGTTCAATACTAAGTTGTCGCGTGGCATGGATATTTGTCATTACAATTCACATTAGCCAAAGGGCGTCATTGCCATCAACATGGTGTTGTGCATGGCAGCTGATTGGTACGGGTGGTTTTTCCTCAGACTGGTGTACTTATAGTACAGCGTGAACACAGTGTCTTATGGAAATTCCAATGCTGCAGAACCTTGGAGAGTCCCATGTGATGGGCATCCACTGTATGCCCACTAGCAAATGTTTCGGCATTGCACACCTTGCTCTTTTTGTGCCTGATTGTCATGCAGATGTCCATTACAATATCCCAGTCACACCACATGCTGTGTCCATCTCTTTTTTGAACACAACGGCTATTTATAATTCAATTGGTCATGAGAATACTCATATGTTGTAAACTTTTCCAATTTCTTTCCTTGTTATTCCTCCTCATTCTACCCATTTTCATTTACATCTGTTACATTATAGTTTAAAGTCATTTATGCTCACAACTTCCCTTTCTGGAAATTTTTGTACTATTTGTAACTGAAATACCAAAGGCTTGTATACTGAGTGCCAAAGTGTATGTAGTATTTATATACTTACTGTCATACATCAGAAAGCTTATCAGTATGTAGTTTGTAAGAAGCAGTGATATCATTTAACCGTACACACAAACTTCAAAGAAGTTTAACATCATACAGCATGCCTTGAATTCCTTTTAAATGCTTGAGTCCATTTCAAATCTCCTTTATACAACTTATACAACTAGAGATAATATCAGGCATGTAACAACAATAATTTGCACTATAACAGAAAATATATCTTAAAGTTTACTGTGGTTTGAAATAAATTCTCTGTCTTCACTACATACTGGTGAATGCAATACTTTTTCATGAGATACTTAGGATGTTCTGCATCAATTCAATACCTACTTAAAACATTTGTATCCTGCTTGAAAAATGCAACAGCCTTGTTTTTGTACAAGTCAATGGAAACCACAAAATTGTTGAGTCTAACAATATGCAGACAATGTACTTACCAGATAAGTCCACTTCTGACTCTGGAATGTATTTTCCTGTTGCTTTCACTCTGTAACTTCGCCCCATCACCATACCTTGCACAATGAGCCTTGCAAATGGCTCCTTGTGTGGTACAAGTTTTATAGAATGCAAGAAATGATTCACAAATCGAGCATAATACAAGTGTAGTGTAGCTGTAATAATACAAAAGTAATGAATAAAACATTCATAGATTATATTCTGAAGGATTTGTCACTAAATAAGAACACAGTGTTACAAATACATGAGATGCCAATGTATACTGTGAATTAATTTAACTACAGGCTTAATCACAGCTTATATAATAAACTAAGGGCAGACATGCTCATCAAGATTTTTTTAAATGAGAGAGAGAGAGAGAGAGAGAGAGAGAGAGAGAGAGAGGGGGGGGGAGAGGGAGGGAGGGAGAGAGAGAGGGAGGGAGAGAGAGATAGGAGGGGGGGGGGGGAGAGAGAGGAAGTTAGCCATTTCTACAGTTTTGTTTGCACAATCCATCAAAATAGTATGTTTGAAATGTTACACAAACGTACAGGAAGATATGAACATGCACACACTAAAGAAATGCTAATTACAGACAGTAAAACACTGGCACATACAGAAAAAGTGAAAGACTGGTACGAATATTTCAATAAGACCCATGACTTAACCATCAGCTTCGCAGTGGTATGATGCATGAAGTACTATACTGTAAACCAGGGCTGGTTACGGCACACCAAACTTCACGCGTGCAACGTGTCAGCTGATGGATTCAAACCACCTCATCTCTCAAATATATGGATTTGCCTCAACTCAGCGCCTCAATGAATAGCGCTACCCGGTCGATGGAGAATGTGGAAGCACTAGTTGTTGGTTGAAGGTTGATATGGGGGAGGGGACCAAACAGGGTCATAGGTCCCATCTGATTAGGGAAGGATGGGGAGGGAAGTTGGCTGTACCCTTTCAAAGAAACCATCCTGGCATTTGCCTAGAACAATTTAGGGAAATCACGGAAAACCTAAATCAGGATGGCTAGATGCAGGTTTGAACTGCATCCTCTTGAATGCGCGTCAGGTGTGCTAACCACTGTGCCTCTTTGCTCAGTAAGACTGGTTGTGGTACAATGTTTTAAAATAATAAAATGCATCACAACAAAAGATGCAATTCTGATAGTCCGTATTTCCCCCCTTTTTTTCTTTTTCTTTAAAAGTAGTTCAGAATCATAATGTAACCATATGTAAAAATTAATTTGCAACTTGAATATAAAATGACTTGTCCCACATCATTACAATCTATCATGTAAAATGATCCATGGATCCATGGAATATGTAACTAACTGAGATTTAATTGTGCATGGAACTCCAGGCTCAGTTATTATAGGGGCATAATTAGATTCTGGATGAAAGGGAGGGGATACAGCACACTGTTGGCTTGGAAAAATTCTAGCAGCCCAGAGTGAACTGCTTTCAGAAATGAATGAACTATAGAATGTGCTTTTGGCACACACCCATTTTGCTTTTTCACTCTCCACAAACCCCTCCCCATCGTTCTGCACTGAAAATGGTTTTCATAACTGAGTACCATCCATGTGACCACATTAGACAATATTTTGCCATCTGGGCTAATGACAGAAGTTCAAGCAAATTTTTTAAAGAAATGCAACCACTGTAATTTGGGCAATAATTCTGTTGACTGAGGTGATTTTTGGATGGCACAGGCAAATCCAAGTCTATTTTGATGCACTGATTTCCATTTCATGTTATATACAGATATATTTACCACTCTGCTGCCTTGTGAAATACTGAAATATTGCAACCCAAAGTTTTACCAGTCTCCAAATAAAGACTTCAGTGCTAACATTAAACTGCTGCAGGCAGGTAATTAGACTATTATAGTAGGGTGTACATATTTTTAACTGTCCGTAATGCTGGTGGACAAATCAAAATCGTCTCTCTTCTTCTTCTTTCTTTCTTTTTACAAACTTATTGATAATTAAAAACTATCATGACAGCACACAGCATAAAAACAATGAACGCCAGCACTTATTACATTTAATTCAAGCACAAGTAAGAACTGAACTGTTGTTTGATGGGCTTGTTGATTACCAATGATGCATATTCTGTTTTCATTGCAGGATTGAAAATCAAAATATCTTTCAATTTCAGTACAGGGCAACTGGGTCACATGTAATTTCATTTGGGTTATAGGGCAGGATGGTCTGGAACCTCCCTCCCTCCCTTCCCGACTACATCCTCGTCCACAGTAATGTCGACATATTGTCTTGGACTGCCCAATCTCAATCACTAGATATGTCTCCAATCGAGCACATATCGGACATCATCAGAAGATAATTCCATTGTCATTCACAAACAGCATTACCTGTTCCTGTATTGGAACGATCAAGGACAACAGACAAAGGAACTCCATCCCAAAAACTGACACCAGGTACCTGTACAACACAATGTATGCATGTATGCATGTTTGCATGCTTGCATTCAACAGTCTGGCAGTTACACTGGTTATTAATGTACCAGCATTTCACATTTTTAATGGGTTATCTTGCGCTTACATTATAACCTGTGATCTCGGAATGTTAATCACTTAAATATATGTTGTTACATTCCAGCCTGGATTTTCCATTGTTTGATTTTTACCTGGACAAATTTATTCCTGAAATTTTATTACTCTACATTATTCTTTTTTTGTGTTGTGATGTTTTTTTCTGTCAGTGTATTTTACATAGCATATTATGCAAATTATTGTCTGCTGAAACAGCAGAGTTTATTATCAGTGGACTCTGTGTTATGTTAGGAATGCTACAGTACATCAATGCAGTGTATTTACTAGTAAGATGTGTAGTGTTTAGTGTAATTCTTGAAAGTGAAGACTCAAGATTTACTTATTCTCCTGATTTACAAAAAGCTATCATATATTTTGTTGAGGGCACCTGACGATCATTATGGGTGTAATGTGCCTCACATAAACCAGTGGCAGAGCTGGAATGACTTAATTATTCCAAAAGTTATTTAGTAAGACTCGTACAATATTTACATGCCTCAGGTATTTTTTTTTTTTTACTTGTTGATAAATGAACAGGACAAAGTTAAAAAAAGATTAAGTATTTAGGTAATATATGGAATGCTGTCAAGTGTTCATCTGTTTTTGTGCCACAGCAGAAGGTCTAGAGTAAAACAGACTAGGTAGTTATGCAGCATAGCCTAGGCCTAAAGTTAACCAAAAACTGAATTGAAAAAAAGGCCTGGAGTTTATTTTAAAGTTGTAGATTGAAATTTATGATTTTATTTATTTTTATTACTTATCTGAGATTCTATGGCCTTATGACATATTTGTTTATTGGTCAGTTAATGATGAACTATGCCATGAACAAAGTGAGCAGCAACTTTAGTTGTCAATCAGCTATGTTTTGAGCTTTTGATTGGCAGGAAAGAATCTTCAGCTAACATTCAACTGAATTTATGTAAGAATAGTATGTTACCACAAGACATAGTCTGTTACAAACAGACAACAAAACCCTAGGAGCATGACATGCTGACGACTTCCTTTCTGCTAGTATCTCTGTGCGTTTTCAACAGACAATTGATACTGATACCAAAAACTCTGTGCTTCTAACACACACTATAGATTCATCATCTATGCCTAATGCAACAGTTGTTTTCCCTCTTTGTGCTGGAGAGCATACTGTTTGTTTTCTTTTCTTTCAATGTTGATTTCTTGTACATGTTGGCCAGTCAAACACCCTGTGGGTTTTCTTTTGCTTTCTCTAATAGGAGCTCTACTGTTTTATCAGTGTCTATGATGTAACTGTCATTAGCGAATAGAATTCTTGCTCCATGTCTTATACTATCTGGAAAATCATGGATATATAGGGTGCATCACCTAAAACGTGCACCAAAAATATTGCGGAACTGGAAAGTGCTATTGATGTGTGGTTTTCACAGAATGGATTGGTTGTCAGTGGGCTCATATTTTTAACCAGTAAAGAGATTGTAACAATATTTAAAAGTGTCCTTTTGTGCAAAAATACACTTTTTAAATGGAACAGTGCCTATTGACATTAACAAACTAAAAATAGAGTAAATGAGAATGTAAGTGGTGTTTGTTGCAGGAGTCTAGAGTGAGTCTTTTATGAGATATCGTATTGTGAAAAGTTTCTGCACCAACACTTGTTTGTGCCATTCAACCAGCATAGTTGCTAGGTATGTTATGTCTTCTTACAGTGTGCTTGCTTGTTCTTTGAGTGCATTGCGATTGTGATTGCTATTCAGTCAGCATGTGATAGACTGTGTAGTAGGTCATGAGTGGACAATGAGATTTACCAATGCAGAAAAAGTCGATACGCTCATTGTATATGGAGAGTGTAGAAAGAATGCAGCTTGTTCTTTTATGGTGTTTGCAGCAAGATATCCCAACCGACATCAACCATCTTGGCAATTATTTATCACCTCCTACAACCAGTTATGCGAAAGTGACAATGTAAGACCTAGACAATGTTCTTGTTGCTGTTGCAGTTGATATACATGTTGGCTCCCGTGCAGTCGCATGAGGAAATGGCATGAGTCAGGGAAGTCTCCTACATTTCCTCTGTTGACAAAGGTTCCATCCCTATCACATCCCTCCATCAAGTGCTTCATGGTAATGGTTATGAGAATTGTGTTAACTTCTGTACATGGGCACTAAGACAGGATACTCCAGATGTGTCATGTATCTTCTTCACTGATGAAGGTCATCCGAAGACCAGTATCAGTTGCAAAGCGATTTAGAAAAGATTGCTGTATGGGGTGGCAGGTGGCAGTTGACGCTAAATAACGAAAAGTGTGAGGTGATCCACATGAGTTTCAAAAGAAATCCGTTGGAATTCGATTACTCGATAAATAGTACAATTCTCAAGGCTGTCAATTCAACTAAGTACCTGGGTGTAAAAATTACGAAGAACTTCAGTTGGAAAGACCACATAGATAATATTGTGGGGAAGGCGAGCCAAAGGTTGTGTTTCATTGGCAGGACACTTAGAAGATGCAAAAGTCCACTAAAGAGACAGCTTACACTACACTCGTTCGTCCTCTGTTAGAATATTGCTGCGCGGTGTGGGATCCTTACCAGGTGGGATTGACGGAGGACATCGAAAGGGTGCAAAAAAGGGCAGCTTGTTTTGTATTATCACGTAATAGGGGAGAGAGTGTGGCAGATATGATACGCGAGTTGGGATGGAAGTCATTAAAGCAAAGACTTTTTCGTCGTGGTGAGATCTATTTACGAAATTTCAGTCACCAACTTTCTCTTCCGAATGCGGAAATATTTTGTTGAGCCCAACCTACATAGGTAGGAATGATCATCAAAATAAAATAAGAGAAATCAGAGCTCAAACAGAAAGGTTTAGGAGCTCGTTTTTCGGCGCACTGTTCAGGAGTGGAATTGTAGGGAGATAGTATGATTGTGGTTCGATGAACCCTCTGCCAAGCACTTAAATGTGAACTGCAGAGTAATCATGTAGATGTATATGAAGCCATTTACCAACCATGGCCAAGTAAACTGCCGAAACATGCACTATTGTTCTGCTGACAGTCCCTGTTGGCTTCATCAGGTAGCACATCAGTGGCCATGGAGAGGAAACAGGTGGTGTGGGATAGTGAACCGTCAGCTCATAGGCCCATTTGTCATAGACAGAACACTGAACATGCACAAACATCGTAGCCTCCTAACAGACTATCTTACATGGATGCCACAAGACATTCCCCTGCGGACTCCGATGAACAATATGATGGCTATCCAGTCCAGAGAGTACGAAATACTATAGAATGTCTTCATGAATTGTTTCCAAATCATTGAATTGGACACAGAGGACCTGTACTTTGACTAGTTTGTTCCCCAGATTTGACATCTGTAGACTTTTCTGCAGGGGAAGTTGGAAGGTGCTGTCTGCAAGGACATACCAACTACATCCGATGATATGCAGCGACATATTATTGAAGCCTGCTCAGACATCTCTGTTGAAAAGTTAGCACATGTGCAGCCATCGTTCCACACCAGGCTGGGAACTTGTATTGCTGCTGCCGGTAGTCATTTGAACACAATCTGTGATGGTTGATTGTCTTGTTACTGGTCCGAATCCACATAACTGGTGTGTCCACTTGTGTTGTTCTTTGGTGCGTAGAGCCACAGCTATTGTACAAGTGTTTGTGTGGGAACGTTACAAAATATGATATCTTGTAAATGACTCGCACTAGAATCCTGCAACCACCACCACTGTCATTCTAATTTATGATACTTTTAGTTTGTTAATGCAAACTGCCATTGTTCCATGTAAAAAAGTGTAAGCTTAACAAATAATACACTTTCTAAGTATTATCAGAATCTGTTGATTGGATATCAATATGAGCCCCTAGCTACCATTTGGTGAAAACCGCACGTCAATAGCAATTCCCATTCCCACAATACTTGCAGTGCACATTTTATACTAAGAACAGAACTGGACCCACTAAACTACCACAAGGAACAGCTATGTTTGTGTGTTTATTGTGGGATAGTTGTGTCACTAAAAATTTATCACCAGCAAATGTGTGAACTCTCTCTACCTTTTGCATCTTGTTTTCCAGGTAAAACTGGAACCACTTATTCACTATTCCCCTTACACCTAGTGTTTGTAGCTCGTTTAGCATTATTTTATGGTCAACAGTGTCAAAAGTCTTGACATGACCAAGAATATGCCTGGAACACATCCATCCTTGTCAACAACTTCAAGTACACTTCTGTAACCTCTGTAATGGCTGATATTGTACAAGGTGTGATCAGAAACTAAGGTTACAAAGCCTGCAATGAAACATGTACATATTTCATACAACCAATACAGCCAAATGATAGTACACATATTAGGTTATTTTTTAATGATCTCCATACCAGTTTAGGCACTTGCTGCTTCATAGGATGAGCTTGAATATACCCTCCTGGTAAAAATCTTTTCCTTCCTTGTTCAGCCATGTTGCTGCAAAGTGTTTCACCTCCTTGTTTGAAGCAAATTGTTGGCCTCCTAGGTGCTCCTTCAAGTGAGGAAAATGGTCAAAGTTACTTGGAGGATGATTGAGGCTGTAGGGAGGGTGGTCGATGATATCCCAGTGAAACAGTGTGGTGGTGATCTTGGATGTACGGGGTCTCATGATGCAAGAACGAAGATGATATCCTTGGTGAGAAGTCCTAGCTACTAGTATTTCTTCCTGATTGCTCTGTGCAATCGTGTCAAGGTCTTGCAGTACCAGTCAGCAGCCACTGTCTTCATCTTTCCAAAAATTCCAAGAGTATGACACTCGCACTGTCCTAAAACACTGTGGCCATCACCTCCCTGCAGATGGCATTGTCTTAAACTTTTGTCTTTGGAGAGATGGGGTGTTTCCACTCCACCACAACTGCTTGCTGCAGGGGATGGAGTGGTGGATCCACATTTTGTTGCCTGTGACAATCTGCGGAAGAAAACTTTTCCCTTTCAAAGAGAGCCATTGCAAAAGTTGCCGATTTGCTCCCATGAGCTTCTCCTGGTGTTAGTCGGTCAGAGTTCATGGAACCCATTGGGAACAAACTTTCCGATACTGCAGAGTATTGTGAACAATGTGATGAATGCTTCTGAATGACACTCCTAATTCTACTGTCATATGCTGTAGCATGATCCTGCGGTTGGCACTTCCAAGCAAGCTGTAGATCTGTTGACACAGAGCTGGGTCAGGCATTGTGATGCTTATCTGTGAGATTTTCTCTACTGACTGCAAACTTTCAACACCATTCTGCAACATGCTGATGAGATATTCCCATTGCTCTGTAAGCCTCTACTAGCTGCCAATGAATTTCAACTACGATTACTTGTTTCACCCATATAAATCAAATAACTGAGTGGATTTCTTCCAAACAACTTGACATTTCTGTTTACTTACAACGAGCACGTAGAAGGCATGTGGCTGAAACAACTCTGCACAGTTGCCAACCACATGTATCAAGATTACAGCAGACTACTAATTCCTCTATAACAGACTAAACTCCAGGAATATCAGCCTTGTAACTTCAGTTTCTGATCACCCCTCATACTTGTACAAATGCATATTGCATGTATGTTTGCACATTTTTAGCATTTGGGGAATAAATGTGTACTTCAAAGATTTCATCAATATAAATGCACGAACTTAGACATTCATAATGCATAATATAACTTTTTTTTTTTTTTTTTTTTTTTTTTACCCAGTGCATGTATTGCAACAAGTTGCATAACAGCATCTTTTCCATTCGAATTATGCTGAAAATGCAGAACACAAGTAATCTCACTAATTCTGTTAGCCTGTCAACTTCATAATGAGCTCAAGTGCCCCAGTTTGGCTTGGTAGATGTATGCAGAAGTCAATATACTTAATGCCAACAAATATAAATAAAAAAAGAATTCTATTGGTGATGAGTCATGCTGTCCCCTAATATGTTGAAGGCCAGGAAAGAAAGTAAAGTATTTATCCTACCCTAAAGCATGTTATATGTTTCACCCATGTGCTACATCATGTAGCTGAAACAGTATGTCTAAATTGACAACATAAATACACTGATATCACACACAAGATAAATATACACACAAAATACAAAGCTTTGATAATTCTGACAACTAACCAAGTCATCTCTGTTGCCACAACTACAGGTTTACTGTCAGATTTAGTTCTGCCACCATAGTCTATGTTAACCAGATGGGGATTGGGATGGGGTGGTGGGCAGAGTAGCTGGATAAATGATGCCATTTTTTACTATGATAATTTTGATGAAGTTAAGTCAGTAAGAGACTATAAATTGCTTCAAATTTATTGTAGTTAAAACCTGTTTGCTTCACTCTATTGAAAAGCCTTATGATACTGCACCCACTACTTTTTTGGGTCATAGATACTTCCGAAGCCATGAATGCAGCTTGCAGAAGTGGCATTGAAGTAAACACATTTCAAGAAAGAGCAGATCTACATCAAATCACATTTTGTGCATTTGCCTGCGGCAATAACAAAGCTGAAGCTACAGCTAACCGGTGGAATCTTTGACGATTACTGAAGAGCTTGAAAAAATCTTTGCAGTCATACTATGGAGAAATGGTTGTTGCAGCAAGAGTTATCGCATCAAATTGTGGTTTTGCATTTATGAAGTTATCGAAAAGTATTTTGTGACAAAAATATAAAAGGTTTTCAACTTTGTCTTTTGACTATCAGAACGTCTTCACTTAAGTAAACACCTAGCACTCCTTACGACATCGAAAGGTAAGTCCCCATCTAAGTATATTTTCTATGTATAAAATCACTATCCAGAGCCAAGTCCCATATACTGTTCCTGCACTGCTGCTTCGCTCATGGAATTTCCCCATACAGTCCTACCATCAAGTTACTCATCTCCGACTGCAAACCCCTCCTTCCGCGATGATCTCCATTTGGTCACATTCGGCCAGTCCTTAACCCTCACCAACATAGTAACCCTCACCACCATGTAAATCAGACTCAAACCTCCTTGCAATACCTCCTCTCCAGCCATAAAATTCTCCTGCTCTGCACCTCGAAAAACTCTCCAACCTGTTCACCTTCTACTGCCGCCTTGGACTACCACTATGCACCACCTCTACAACAGTCTCTAAATCTCACCTACATCCCCTCATTACTGGCAAACCCTGCCTCACAGTCCTACTACATCTACTCCATCCTCACAAACTCCCTCCCACCACAATAGAGAATACAGAACCTATGTAGATTCGAAATGTAGTCATGAAGTTTCCTCAAAAGGCCTTAGTCCCACAGAAATATCAGTCCTTTCCAACAACATTACCTTTTGCCCCACTCTCAAATTCAATCATGCTTGACTTTTTAAGGACGTTCTCTCCTTCGCCTAGTCCCTACAATGGAAACACTTTTTGCCACCAACCCTACTGATCAGACTCAACCAAATACCAATGTTGAACTCTGCCTGCCTTCGTTCATTCTTCCACCCAACTGTGATCCATCCCCACATCCTGTTAATTTTCTAGAATTTCTTAACCTCGAAACTTGCCTCACTATCATTCCCCAAATCCCTTAACACGCAACCAAACCTTACTTCTGCAGAGAACTGCAATCCACCACCTAAAATCTGATCCCAACCTCATAATCCTACCTGCTCACAAAGACTCCACCACTGTTGTTTTGAACCACAAGGATTACCTGGCAGTAAGACTGCCAGCTGTCTGATTCACCCACCTACAAAACCTGCCATTGTCCTCATTCCAGAAATCCAGTACGGTCTCCTGTCTCTCCTCAAATCTTTAGGCCCATCCCAGAACCTCTCCCTAGAGTCCATATCTCTCCTCACCCTTAGCACTCCCTGCACTCCTACCTTCTATATGCTTCCTAAATTCCATAAACCCAACTACCCAGGACGTTCCATTGTGGCCGGTTACTGTGCCCCCACTGAGAGAATCTCCAACACCTTCAGCCTATTACCCACAACCTATTCTCCTATATAACAGATATCAACCATTTCCTCTACTGACTCTCCACACTTTCTGTTACTTTACCACACAATGAGCTGCTTGTCACTACTGATGCCACCATCCTTTACACTAACATCTCTAATGCCCATGGCCTTGCCACCTTTCCCAATGCACAGCATGTTCCAAACCTACAACCTACTTCCTAGTCACATGATCAACTATATTCTCACCCAAAATTGCTTCTCCTTTGAAGGTATCACATACAAACAAATCTGGGGTATGGCAATGAGCACCCGGATGGCACCATCCTCTGCCAACCTATTCATGGGCCATCTTGAATAATCCTTCATAACCACCCAGACTCCCAAATCTCTCAACTGGTTCAGATTCACTGATAACATTTTTGTGATCTGGATCAAGTGCAAGGACACCCTGTCCACATTCCTCCAAAACCTTAACACTTTCTCCCCCATTCGCTTCACCTGGTCCTCCTCAACCCAACAAGCCACCTTCCTCAATGTTGACCTCCACCTTAAAGATGGCTACATCAGCATCTCCATCCCTATCAAACCTCCAGCAATACCTTTATTTTGACAGTTGGCATCTATTCCATACCAAGCAGATCCTCCCATACAGCACAGTCAACAGTGGTCGTTGCATCTGTTTTGACAAGCAGTCCCTCTCAAAATGTACCAAGTTTCTCACTGAGGCCTTCACAGACCATAATTACCCTCCCAGCATTGCACCGAAACAGATCTTCTGTGCCTCATCTCTCCAGTCATCTGCTACCTCCCAAAGTACTACCATCTGGCCACAGATGACTCATTACCACCTCATGACTCAGGACTGGAGCAGCTGAACCACATTCTGCTAGGGTTTTGACTACCTCTCATTGTGCCCTGAAATGAGGAATGACCTACCCACTCTCCTTCACACCCCTCCCACAGTGGTATTCCGCTGCTCACTGTACCTACATAATATCCTTGTCCATCCCTACTCAACCCCTGCTCTTGCCTCACAGCTCATGTCCCTGTAATAGACTTCGATGCGAGACCTGTCCCATACATCCTCTCACCACCACCTACACTATGTGATCAAAAGTATCCGGACACCTGGCTGAAAATGACTTACAGGTCTGTGACACCATCCATTGGTAATGCTGGAATTCAATATGGTGTTGGTCCACCCTTAGCCTTGATGACAGCTTCCACTCTCACAGGCATACGTTCAATCAGGTGCTGCACTGAGGAGAGGTATCGATGTCTTCTGGTGAGTCCTGGCACGAAGTTGGCGTTCCAAAACATCCTAAAGGTGTTCTATAGGATTCAGGTCAGGACTCTGTGCAGGCCAGTCCATTACAGGGATGTTACTGTCATGTAACAATTCCGCCACAGGCTGTGCATTATGAACAGGTACTCAATCGTGTTGAAAGATGCAGTCACCATTCCCGTATTGCTCATCAACAGTGGGAAGCAAAAGGTGCTTAAAACATCAATGTAGGCCTGTCCTGTGATCGTGCCATGCAAAATGACAAAGGATGCAAGCCCCTTCCATGAAAAACACGACCACACCATAACACGACTGCCTTCGAATTTTACTACTGGTACTACACATGCTGGCAGATGAAGTTCACTGGGCATTCGCCATATCCACACCCTGCCATCGAATAGCCACTGTTCAATTGTCCAATGTTTACCCTACTTACACCAAGCGATTCGTCGTTTGGCATTTACTGGCATGACGTGTGGCTTATGAGTGTCCGCTCAACTATGAAATCCAAGTTTTCTCACCTCCTGCCAAACTGTCTTAATACTTGCAGTGGATCCTGATGCAGTTTGGAATTCCTGTGTGATGGTCTGGATAGGTATCTGCCTATTACACATTACGACCTTCTCCAACTGCCGGCGGTCTCTGTCAGTCAACAGATGAGGTCGGCCTTACGCTTTTGTGCTGTACATGTCCCTTCATGTTTCCACTTCACTATCACATCAGAAACAGTGGACCTAGGGATGTTTAGGAGTGTGGAAATCTCATGTACAGACGTATGACACAAGTGACACCCAATCACCTGACTACGTCCGAAGTCCTGGAGTTCTGTGGGGTGTCCCATTCTGCTCTCTCATGATGTCTAATCATTACTGAGGTTGCTGATACAGAGTACCTGGCAGTAGGTGGCAGCACAATGCACCTAATATGAAAAACATGTGTTTTTGGGTGTGTTCAGATACTTTTGATCATATAGTATACTCCAGTCTGGTCACAAGCGTCACCTATCCCATCGAGGGCAGGGCTACCAGTGAAACAAGTCATGTGATCTAAAAGTTAAGCTGCAGTCTCTGTGCTGTGTTCTACATGGACAAGACAACCAACAAGCAGCCTGTCCACATGAATGGCCACCAACAAACTGCGGCCAAGAAACAGCTGGACCAAACAACTGCTGAGCACGAATGCTCAACACAATGTTCTTCATTTCAATGACTGCTTCACGGCCTTTGCCATCTGGATCCTTCCTACCAACACCATATTTTCTGAGTTGTGCAGGAACTCTCCCTGCAACATATCCTAAGTTCCCATAACCCTCCAGGCCTCAACCTTTGTTAGTCACTGTCCTTCACTCACCTCTCCCCTTCCCTGTTTGTACTTCAGCACCAGATGCCTTGATGATGATGATTTGAGGTGAGAGGTGCTCGACATCATGGTCATCAGCTCCCTGACAAAAAGTCAGAATGCTAATCTCATGAGTGGGAGTGAAGGCTGTCCTCACATGCAGAGCAGCATATAATGTATTTAAGTCTACCTCCCTTCCCCACCAATTGAGGGGTGAGGCCTGACAGTCCACAAAATTTCACCACCCTTGTAACACTGGAATCAGTATCTGTGAGAATGGTGGGCAGATCTCCATTGAGACTGAGGGCTCCCCTAACATCAGTATATAGAACACAAGCTGCCACAGTATGCTGAACCGAAAGTTGCATGCCACGAACTTCACAGGCTGGTAGATCCTCCCACCTGAGAAGAAAGCCACGTGTTAAAGGGCTATGTCCGCTGTGCAGTCTGGTAAGCAGATCACCTCCTTACCACAATGCTGGAGCTGCTGTAAGGAGCTATGGATGAGCTGAAGTAGCTGATCAACAGGATACATTTGGTGAAGTGCTTGTAGTGCACTAAACGAGTCTGAACAGACAAGAAACCTTGTACGGTGATGTCTGTGAACCCTCTCCAGTGTCGTCAGAATGCCATATAACTCCGCACAGTAATTTGTAAATTGTTCCAGAAGATGCACTTTAAAAACCCAATCAGGGAAAGAGCAGAAAATCCGAGGCCATTCTCGTTCTGGGATACAGCAGTATAAACAACAATGAAATTGTGGTACATACTGAAAATGGATGAAAACAAAGTTGTAAAAACATAACCTGGAGTACTGTGTCAAGCTTAAAATCACTTTGGGCCTCTGAAGACATCAAGGCTGCAATGTGTTCCATCCCTGGCTGGTATTTTGATGCCTGATAGATCCAGATCCTTGACAGGTTGTAGCACCTATCCCAAATGGTTTGGTCACATGGGGCCGATTCCTGAACAGCTATTCAAAGGTGGGTTGGACCACTAAACAAAATGTCAAATGACTGAGGTGATGCTGAAATTTTCAGTGCCTGTCAAGCCAAAAGGATACGTCGCTGAATCCAGACAGATGGTTCACCAGCCTCTGCACACAGACTTGGGACTGGGCTGGTCCAAGAGGCTCCAGTCAATATCTGAATGCCTTCATGGTGGGCAGCATCTAACTTCTTGAGGTAAGAAGAACAGGCTGATCCATAGACCATGCTGCCATAATCTAAACATGATTGAACAAATGCCCTACAAAACTGCAGGAGGTGGCACCTGTCAGCTCCCCATATTTTTCCGCTAAGGCAGTTCAAAAATATTTATGACCGGAAGCCCTTTGTTCCTAGGTCTTTCAGGTGTGGGAGCCAACTTAATTTTGGGTCAAATATAAACCCAAAAAGTGTACAGTTTCTTGAAAACATAAAATATTGTCCCCCCCCCCCCCCTGTGAGCTCTGGTTGGCTAAAACTTCATCAAGCATGGGTAAAATTGACACATGTAGTCTCAGGTGAGAACCGAAAATCAGTTGTCCTGGCCCACATTTTCAGCCTATTAATGACCAGCTGTAGCTGCCTCATTGTCATTACAAGATCAGAGGAGGAGTAGAAGATTGCAAAGTCATCCACAAACAAAGAGCATTTGACAGGGCTTCTGACTGTGGAGGAAATGCCATTGATAGTGATGACAAACAATGTGACACTGAGGAGTTGAACATAGCAGTCAGACAATGCATTGCCAATGCGATACTGAAAATGACAGTCCTCGAGAAAGGATTGGATAAGAATGGCAGGCGTTCATGTAGTCCCCATTTATGAAGTTGGTGAAGGATCTTGTACCTCCAAGCAGTGTCATATGCACAAACCAAATGGTTCCGGTGTACGAAGGACTCCTGTATCGCTGTCTCCAGTAGAATTAAGTTGTCAAGGGTGGAACGTTAGCACCTGAAACTGCACTGGGAGTGGCTCAGGTGATCTCGGGATTTGAGCAGTCAGATGAGATGGCGGTTGATCATGCATTCAAGAGTATTACCGATACAACCGGTATGGGCTACACTCTGGTAACTGTTAGGGGCACTACAGTCCTTGCCTGGTTTCCAGAATGGAATTAATATTGCCTCTGTCCAAGTTGTGAGGCAGTGTCCATCAAACCAGATCTGACTGAAACAAGAGAGGAGCTGTCCTTTGAATTCAGGGCACAGATGACAAACCATGTCATAATGGATCTCATAAGGTCCTGGAGCAGTGTGTCTGGCTGCAGACAAGGCTGATTTCAGTTCCCACTTGGAGAACAGAAGGTTGTAGACTTCCTCATTATGCGAGAAGAAACTGAGCTTCCCCATCTCTGCAGTCCTATGGAAAACCTGAGAAGCAGCACAGTGGAAGTGGACCAACTAATGGAAGTCATGAATTCCCTCCAGGAAGCCCTCTTCTGTTCTTTTATTACTCTTCTCACATGTGCTCTCGCAGATCTGAACGTATGGCGGTTTTCTGTAGTTGGACAGTGTGAAGTTTGGCCGATCTGTTCATCTGGCCCTGATGGTCAATCAACATTTGTCATTCCACCAAGGTACAGGCCATCATCTGAGGTGGTTTCTAGATCCGGGGATGGATCTGTGACAGCCTGTTGGTTCCACGCCGGGAAGTGGTCACTAGAATGTAAATCTGGAGCCACTTACCAATGAAGTGAGTCTGCAATAGCTGGGGAACAAAAATAAAGGTCAGTGGCTGAAAAAGACCCTGTAACTATGGAAAAGTGAGTCATCTGACTCGCATTCAGAATGGATGAATCGCTCGATCATCTGACCCCTGGAGCATGTGGTAGCCGAGCCCCACAGCACATTACACATTATTTGCACTGAAGTCTCCCCCCCCCCCCCCCCCCCCGCTCCCCAAGGAGGAATGGGCATGGGAATGCCCAGAAGAGTTCTGCCAGTGCATCTGCTATCCAAAGCATCATTAGGCAGAAGGTACGAAGAACACACTGTGATATTAAAGGTTGCTTGAATGGCCATGGTAAGAGGGACAGGAGAGGAGTGGCATCTGTCATCAATGAAAACAACCACTCCACCTTTAGCCCTGTCTCCAATAGTATCATCCTTTCCGTATGAGTGGTAAACCTGTAATGTAGGTGTGTTGGTGACTTCAAGATGCGTTTCTTGTAAGCAGATGCAAAACAGTTTCTCCTGGACCAGGAGCTGTAATTCTTCCAAATGTGAGTGATATCCATTTAAATTCCACTGCAATACAAAAGTCTCCGCAGAAGCTATTGTTTAGCAATTGTTCTTTTCTTTCTCCCTCGAGGGTGGTGATTGACCGGGGAGGTCAGGGGGAATGTTAGCCAGTTCCCAGCTCTCCGGTTCATCCGACTGGAAGTCCATATCCTCCAGGGTATAGTCCCCATCAGAGAGGGACTACCACTTTCTTGAACTTTGAATTACTTTTCACAGGATGTTTTTCTTTACTGATGGGAGGAGGTGGTTGCCTAGGTTGTGGGGATGGCTTAGTTGGCTTCTGGTGGTGGGTAGTGGTATGTGGCTTAGGTGATAAGCCCATTGCTGATGGCTTCTGAACGACTTCAGTTTGAAGAGGAGCATTTCCCCCACGGGTGCACCAACAAGTGCATGTGCTCATACTTTAATCTGTGGTGTGAGTTTGTGTGGAGGCATCACACTTGGCGATTGGCGTCATAATGGCTGATGCAAAAGAAGTAGGGAAAACCAGAGGTTGCACAGCTTTGAAAGCTTTTTTACCTGCACCATAGGCTATGCATCTCTTGACTTCCAACTCCTGAATTTTCCTTCCTTCGTTGTAAACCTCACACTTTCTGCTCCAGATTGGGTGATCCCCGGACCAGTTTAGACATTTTGGAGGAAGTGTACAAGAGTTTTTGCCTGATTCATGAGCTGAGTTTCTGCAACTGTCACACTTAGCCCTCCCATTACTACCCGTAGGGGGTGGAATGGCCAAAACTTTAATATTTGTAGCATTGTATTTGGTTAGGAACAAACGGGTGAATTTTAAGAGGGACATAGCCAGGAAGGATATGTTCAGGTAATTCCAGAGTACTAAATGTTAGAATAAATTTTGCTGATTTTTACAATTTTCCATTGACTCTCCTCATACAAAACTTGCTGGCAGATTAAAACTGTGTGCCGGACCGAGACTCGAACTTGCGACCTTTGCTTTTCGCGGGCAAGTGCTCTAGAGTACTTGCCCGCGAAAGGCAAAGGTCCCGAGTTCGAGTCTCGGTCCGCCACACAGTTTTAATCTGCCAGGAAGTTTCATATCAGAGCACACTCCGCTGCAGAGTGAAAATCTCGTTCTCCTCATACAGTTCTGCACTTCCATGATGCCCATATTTTTCCACTCTTCACATAACTCCAGGGGGTCCACCTCCACTATATCGGAGCAGGTAACCATGCCTTTACTAAAGTTAAGGGTGGTATGCAACTTAGCCTCAACAAGGCAGTCATCTCAGGCATTACATCACAGGAACTTAGATACTTGGGTTGAACTAGCAGTTTCAACTAGAAATATTCCATTACAAAGTCAACTGACACTTTTTAGAAACCCAGCAGTACATTCTGATGCCTTGTGAATATATAAAGGGTGTTCAAACAAAAATGAGCTGGAGTCATAATTACAGAAACCAGTATCTGTATGTTATAAGTATTGATCCTGGCTGTTGAGACACTTGTCCCACTGTGACACAAGGCGGTGAATGGCTGTCTCATAAAATTCCCAGAGCTGCAGCGTTAACCAGTTTCACACGTACAGCTGGACATCATCGTACAAGGTGAATCATTTGCCCCTATGCTGACATTCTTCTTTGACCAAGATGGCCCCCTTCTGATTCACTTCCTGCAGCATGGGACAACAGTGAATGCCCAGTGTTACTCGCAAACCTTGACCACCCTTCGCCAAGCGATCAAATCAAAACGACCATGCAATCTCACCCATGGGGTCATTCCGCTCCAAAGCATCATATGGTCAACACTGACGTGGCACTCCTGCGGAAAGTCAAATGGGAGGTTCTCGGCCACCCTCCGTACAGTCCAGACTTCTCTCCCTGTGATTATGCCATTTTTGGTCGTCTTAAAAAGGCTCTGAGCGGCAAACGATTCACCTTGGCAGTGATATCCAGCTGTACATGCTGAACTGGTTAATACCGCAGCCCCAGGAATTTTATGAGACAGTCTTTCACTGCCTTGTGTCACCCCCCCCCCCCCCTCCCAATCCCCCTTTTCTTTGATTACAATGAAAGTGTTATGGCACACTGATGCCCTGTTACTATGATTCTGAGACATCCTTTTGGGAGGATTGACCAACTGAGCTCTCTTTGATGAGTGGGTGTAGGTACTACCTGATGGTAAACTTGTCCTGTCAGGAGTAGTAGTTTGATGAGGCTGTTTCGTAGGGATCCCATGAGATGCTGAGGAAACAACCGCCGACCTGGTCAGAGTCCTGCATGCCTCAGCAAGCCTTATACAACTGGGGGGGGGGGGGGGGGGGGGGGCAGGTGCCCCATTGGTTAGAGACGGTTTTACCTCAACAGCCACTCACCTCATCAGCACATTGCATACTTTTGAGGTTGAGTTTTTTTTATTTTATTTTATTTATTTTTTATTATATAGATGTGTGTACCTTCCTTGCCATCCAGGTGGTGAAGCCAAGAGTTGTGTTCTCCAAAACACACAACATCCCACCGCTGCACTGCATGGATGGTGGTCCTGAAGCATGTCCAGACCTTATGGCGACACAGGGCTGGCGGCCCTTACCAGTCTCCAGCTCAGGAACCCCAAGGTCGCCAAGCCCCTACTCAGCAAATGAGCACTGAGCCCCTGAGGGGAGTACACAGCCTTCTATCCCACCAATGAACCCACAGTCTTTTTCCTTATTTCCTTTACCACATCTCTCCCCACTCCGTGTAATCTCCCAGCTGCACCAAGCTGCACTACCCTCTCCCCACCCAATCCTTCTATGCTCCCACAAGCAGCCCCTACACTGCTATCCCACCCCCTCTCCGACTCAGCTTCCTCTGTACACCAACCACCCAGAATGATTCTCCCATCATGCTTTGTTACTTATAGTCTGGCCTTAGCGCACACGCACGCACGCATGTGCATGGTCAAATTTAGATAAAGGCGTTTTGGCCAAAAGGTTATTTGTTTTGTTGTGCCGTTCTGCGACTCAACATCTCCACTCTACACGGTGAGTAACAATCTATCCTTTTCATAATATCATAAAAATCTTTTATCTGATAAACAACTAAGTGAAGAAGATTATGAGAAAATGGTGGTTGTGTACTGTTTTTGGAGAAAATAGGATAACTACAGAACTGAATTTTGATTCCACATATTTTTATTGTTTTGCTGTCTTACTGTGCATGTTTAATTATATGATAATGCATGAACGCAAGCATGTTTTTCAATATGATACTGACGAGGCATGAAAATTTGGCTCTGTTGATTAGTCTATCCTTCTTGATAGATTCAATTATTTTTTAGAATAAAGACAGTAGTGAAATTAGCTTTTAGTTTTCAGTACCTTCTGTGTTACCTTTCTTTAGTAAGAGCACAACTTAGGCATGCTTTATGTACCGTAGAAAAGTACCTGAACTAAAGGACTAATTTATTGGGTTTGTTAATGGGTCTTGTATGCTGCCTACACATCCCTTCAGAACTGAGATTGGAATTTCGTCTATGTCTGCTGGCTTCCTACACGGACAGATTAAGCACCATGGTTGATTGTCCAGGAAATCTACTTGCACTCTTTATATACATGATATCTTCAATGCCATGGATAGATGAAGTGGTTGCTGAAGGGAACACAAGACTGTGGGCTACATAACAAAGTTTGTGATGGGATCAGAAATTTCCTGACAGGAAGCACACAGCATATTGTGCTGGATAGGGTGCCATGCGCAGACACTGCAGTAATAACTGGTGTGCACAAGGGGAATATGAAGATCACTGTTGTTGGTGCTATATATTAAAGACTTAGTAGATGGTATTAGCTGCAAATCCATTTAACTATGGGGAAATTTTATCTGGGAGAAATTTTATGGTTTTGAGTCCAGAAGTGAAAACAGAAGAACTATGGACAATGACAGAAGTAGGAGAGATAAAAGCCACTGAAGATGCCTAAAACAATTGTTTGAAACAAGTTTGGTTAAGACACAGGATAAAATTCAGGTGCAGAACATGAGTAATAGTTATTCTAATCCACAAGATAACCAGCAATGAACTATAGTTCAATTCTTTTATCTTGGCGGCTCGCGCATGCTCGCCCAGATTTCATTCTCAACATTGTAGCAACTAGAATCGACCATACGGAAAGTATACGCTATGGACCTCTGCAAACTCTCCAAAATTTTGTGCAATGGTTTACTACATTTAATGCTGCACAATAACTGGGTTGAATATCGAAACAAAATTAAGTCTTTTATGGGGGGAAGGTATCAGTCAAGATGATGTGTAAAAATCTAATTTTTGGGGCAAATAGTTTTTGTGAAATCAAATGATAGGTGTGTCAAAGCATTGGGAACACCATGTGTCTGCACAGGTGAGCAGTGCAGTGATGACAAAATGGCGCACAGCGCGGAATGCGGGGAGGACGTGTCTGCAGCAGCGAAAGGGTTAATGAAGAGACAAAGCACTAGAAATTTCAAAAAATTGCATTCAAACGAATAAAATTCGTGAAGTAAGACACTTCGGTATTGTTTTTAAATGAAGAAAATATTAAGCACCGCATTAGGTTTGAACTCTTCACCTTTCGCTTACTAACCCAACGCCTTAACCGTTACGCTAATGCAGCTCGTCCTACAATGTAACTCCATGAGGACTTTAACAGGTCACGCAAAATGCTGACAAAAACTGTTGGTATGACTACGAATTACTCACACTTCGTCGAAGTACAATAGGAAATAAACAATTACCGCTGTTCTTTATTGTGGAAAAGCGGTTCTTGAGATTGATACAAACACCTTTCCTTGCTATCGCCTGAATTAGGAGTCTTATTGCTTGTTTGGTTTAATTAATTAATAGAATATGAAGCAACTGGTATAAAAAATGCTTTTTCCAAACTTTCTATAAAAGAAAGTCCGCTATCAAGACATTGCTTTTGTTCTACTACTTTATTTATAACTGAATGTTTCTAAAACTGAAGACATTCGTCCGTGCACTGCTCTGCAGTTGAGATCTGGCAACGTCGTTCTCTGTTCATTGGCTGACTGTGTTTTGTGACATCAGATGCGCAGAACGAACCTAAACTTGGCCGCCAACATATATGACGCGCACTTTAGCAACCGTAAAAGGATGACTACATGTATTAACATTATATATTTAACCTGTTAATGCATAGTGTAGCTGATCAGTTACAGGCTTCAGTTCTTCAATGTAACCTATACTGAGCAACATTTCCTTACAAATTCGTTATGTAGCTAACTGTATACACTCTACTGCAGCTGCTAGTAGTTCTTCGTAGCAATCGTAGATGGCAGGACGAACTGAAGCAGTTAAACAATGAGCTATGTGGACATATTGCGCATGTGTGTTTTGGCAGAGAGTTGAGATTTTTTTGGTGTTTGTGCATTGATTTGTGGGTTTGAAAATTACTTTTTTATTTTGAAAACGTAAGTAGATATGGTGTAAACAGTTAATTTGAGTGTCTTTACGATAGATTTGAAATGAGGTCTGTTTTTGTGTTTGTAGCTTATCAGCTACATTTTGCATTTACTGCATTTCAGGTGCTGACTAAAAATGTCTTGAAAGAGTGATGAAGAACTGCTTATGGAGTGGTTAGAGATTCCAGTAAGCAGTGATGATGATCTTGAGTGTTACTCTGATGATTCCATTCAAGATGAGACATACGTTGCTCCAGAATCTGTTGGTAGTGATAATGACAATAATGTTGAAGAAATTCATGTAGTTAGGACTGAAGATGTTTCTGGAACAAGACAATGTGATTTTATAATGAAGGAATCGATGTCACAATTGGTTGATAATTCTCTGGAACTCCCACACAGCAGCAAAAGTGTGACCAAAAACAGCAGGAGTGTCGTTTGGAAAGATAAACAGTTAATTATTCCAGAACTGCAGTCAAAATTTCGTGGCAATATTTTGTTACCAGAAGAAATACTAAACTTAGATACTTCATACCAATTCCTTAAACACATATTTACATATAATTTTTTTGATATAATTGTTGATGAGTCTCATAGATACAGTGTGCAGTGTAATCCTCATAGACCAGTAGACTTGTCCTGTGATGACATAAAAAAATTATAGGCATCTGTCTCATAATGTCAATTGCTCATGTACCTAATACAAAGGATTACTGGGGAGAAGTTACTGGTAATCATCTGATCAAGTCAACAATAACAGTGAATATATATATGAATATGAGCAAATACTTAAGTTTCTGCACTTCAGTGACAACAGTGTAATGATATCCAGGGGTGAAAAAGGTCATGATAGACTCTTCAAGATAAGACCCATAATAGAATTGATGAGATCTCACTTTGAAACCATCCCTATTGAAAGTGTTTTTCTGTTGGTGAACAGTATGTGCAACAAAGGATAGAAGTTATCTACAACAATATATGCAAAACAAACTTCAAAATATGGATATAAATTATTTGTTATTAGTGGCATATATGGCTATGCCTATAGTTACGAGATTTTCACTGGAGATGAAAATTCCCCTGAAAAAAGAGTGACTGGGGAGGAAGACTTTGGAGCAAGTGCAAATGATGATGTTCAATTCAGGAGAGTACTACCAAGAAATATAAACCACAAATTGTACTGTGACAATTATTACACGAGTCTGCCACTGCACGTATGGTTATATAAGCAACGAATATACTCACCTGGGACAGTGAGAAGAAACAGAGTGCCAGACTGCAAGCTCCCTTCAGAAGTTGAGCTGAAGAATGTGGCACGAGGTACATCAGTAGAGCATGTCGCAATAGTGGATGGTGTCGAAGTATCAAATGTAGTGTGGAAAGATAACAAGAGTGTGATGTTGCTTTCTACGTTGCTGGACAGCACCCTATTCACGAGGCAGGGAGGTATGACAAAAAAACACAGTCAAAAATAACAATACCCTGTCCACAAATAATTAAGGTCTACAATAAACATATGGGAGGTGTTGACCTTCTTGACAGCAGAACGGGTCGACATAAAATTCTGATGAAAAGTCGAAAATGGTATATAAGATTGTTTTACCATCTTCTGAACATGGGAGTAGTCAATTTCTGGCTGATGTGTAGGAGAGTAGCAGAAACCAAAGGGATTATGAGAACTATGAAACTCTCCGAATTTCAAATGGAAATTTCTCACTGTTTGTGTCACTCTGGTCGAACGTCAGCAAAACGTGGGAGGCCAAGTAATGAACTCGAAAACCAAATACAAGCTAAGAAGGCAAAGGGGACCACAGCACGTGTACCTCCACAAGATCTAAGGCTGGATCAAGTAGGTCATCTGCCTTCATACCTGAGAGTGAGAAAAAGGTGTAAAATGTCAGGATGCAAGGGAGTTCTTTGGGTTCAGTGTAATAAATGTGCAGTTGCATTGTGTTTGCACAAACAAAAGACCTGTTTTCAAACTTTTCATGTAAAGTGATTATCACGTACTCAAGTACAAACCTTTTGGAACTAGCTACCATATTGTTCACACATAAAAATGTATAAAAATATGCAATAAATGCTCAGTATTCACAACACCAATGTTCTATTTATTTATTCTAGCATTTTTCCCTTCTCATGCAAAGTATTTAATCATAATCAACAATTAAATTATGAGAGACTTGGTAACAAATGAGGCAGCAAAATAAGCACATTTGTTGTGGTTCGCAAGGTGTTAGCTCAATATGTAGCTGATCGGCTACAAAGCGATTGTCAACAATAGTGCTTTGTTAATTTAATTAAAAAACTTTTCCAATATTTTTTCGTAATTTAGGCATTATAAACTAAACATGGTAATTTTTACAGCTTGAAACAAAAAAATCGTGCATTTAAGGTTTAAACTTGCTATTAATTCATCTCTCTTATGATTTTAGTGATTCTCCAGTGGTTCTCTTGGGTTGAATCTCATTCTAAAGCCTAGTTTACACGACAACACTAGGTTGCAGGGAACTGCGCTACCGACCACTGTGCATGCGCGCCGCGCGTTTGCCCAACTCATTGGTGAAACTAAACACTTTCGGTATTTTCCAACTTTGAAGACACTAGCTGCATGAGTTTTGAGGTTGTGTGTGTTCGTAGAGTGTAGACAAACTGAAATATGAAGTGGGGAACAGAGAATAATGTTCGCATTTTGTATGTCTCTGCTTTGCATAGGTGTTTGTAGGATTTCAGTGATGCTGATTACAAAAATAAGCAACATATTGCTGCTGCTGAGACCGTCATGTGCGATCATAACATAGATGGTTTGACAGTATCTGAGCTGCAGGGCAAATTTTATTGAGTTAACAGCACATATACAACTGAATTAAGAAAAATACAAGCAAGTATAATTCTAGCTGTGGCAATGCTTTCATCTACAAGATTAAAATCCCATCGTTCGAGTTGGTCAACTCTTTTTCAAGGGATATTTTTGACAGGACGGAAGGCTATACAAATTCAAAAGCTGCATTCTTTATTTAATATTCATCTGTTTAAAACGTCGCTGCAGTGCTCCCCATTCACATATGTTAGAATTTTGAAATATTGCCACTGTACAGGTGTATCTTCAAGAGAGTAGTTTGCAAACCATTCTCTTCTTAATGCAGCTTGCTTTGAATAATTACTGTTGCTAATGTTAATAATTATTACTGTTAATGTTAATAATTATTGGCGTTAATGAAAAAACGTCATGACCAACTAAAACCGTATCTTATAGAATGCCGAGTGTTCTCGACTGTAATGCACACACTATATGTAATTTCTGTTCTGGCGACAGTGCTTCATGCATAAACAGTACCTTTATTCCTTATCACATAATTAACTCTATTTAGAAAAAACATGAACGGTTCTGGTGACATTCTAAGACAATTAAAAGAACTTTTTGGATCTTCCGTTATAAATTATTTCAGGAGGGATGCTGAGCAACCGAGCTGACGTCTTTTCTTCATCCAGTCATGAATTGAAACACATTTCTTATTTTTTTCATATGCAGCGATTCCACACAACAAACTTTAACTCCATCACAACTCGTGAGACGTGCAGCTGCCAAAACTTTCATTTCAGAGACGACTCAGGGACCCACAAAGCGGCAAAACTGAAGTGTATACTGGTGTCACCATGTCTACAGTCATATATGAAACCACTTGCTTGCAACTCATTCCACGCAACGAGTGGCACAACCCATTGTCGTCGTGTAAACTAGGCTTAAGAATATGGGCATGAAACTAGACTAGTTCATTTACATAAGAGAAATCAGTTGGTGGAACAATATCACTTACCATGTTCTTTGCCTCCAACATATATGTCAACAGGCATCATACCGTCTACTTTTTCAGGGCTGAATGGTACATCTTTATTATATGGATCGAGAAATCTGAGAAAATACCATGCTGAGTCTACAAATGTATCCATTGTGTCTGTTTCTCTAACTGCATTGCCTTTGCACCTGTAAGGAAAAGTTTTCATACATTTGCAGCGTACAATACACAAAAAATTCACTGCTTATAAACCAAAGAGAAGTTTTAAAAAGTGACAAATTACTTCAACCAAGAAGGGATGAAAAGGCATTCTGAAAATATAGCCATAAATTTTTTTGTTCATCTTATTTTATTATTAGTTATGTTTCACTACTGTTTGAATAATAGTCCATTGTTTGTTTTTTTCCCTCTATCTAGAGCACACTAAATACTGCTGTATACCTTAAAAACTGTGACAATAGAAAATATAGGTTCGAATATATTTCTTTTTAAAACGAATTTAATCTTTGGTTATCTCTTTTCTATCTTAGTCACTGTCTTCTCAACAACAGTATTCCTCTAAGCTGACTGAACTATGTATGTAAATATCTACTGTTTTAGAGGTAATTTGCTGACGTTGCTACAATGAGGGTAACATATTCGGCCATTATGTCCTGCAATCTAGTGACACCTCTATTGAGATTACTGATGGCCTGTCTTTTGGTCATTTATTATTGGTATCATAGGTAAAATGGTAAGGATTTATACAGATAATATTTATACAGAAGATACAAAAATAATTACATGCAGAGTGTTAACAAAGGAAAATATTAATTGTTTTGTCATTAAGAAATTGTTACGCTAACTGAGAGATGAAACAAAGTTTTTTATGTCTAGATACTTTCAAACCTTTGATAGAATCTTTTACAGAAAACCAATCATATGGTTTAGAATGTGAAGATTTGTATTCTGTTAAGAAAATCAGAAAGATGACCCTACTGGAAATCAAGGAAGTATGACAGAATTCAAGGTTAGTATTAAATGACCAAACTCAATTTCCGTTTTCTTCTCTGTTAAAATATGTTTTAGTTACAAATACTACATTGAAAACCTAAACTCAGCTTCAATAAGAAGAGTTACTACAAAAATTGAACTCTACTTTTCATTAGTTGTTAAATGTATCTCCACATTAAAAAAAACACACACACTCCATGTTTCCTCTTTCATTTAATATAACTATTTCTGCATGACAAAAATGTAATACTTTCCTATGTAAACACTCCATATGTTACTATTTTTGAATCTTTTCTATCCTCAGTATGAATAATATTTGTGTAAATTGCATGAAATTTTATCTGTATTTGCAACATTTAGTTGTCACCTGATGATGAAGCCAAAAGTTGGTTCATGACCAAACAAATATAATTTTATGGAACAGCATGCACAGACAGAAAATCCAATTAATGTTACGAACATTATACTCCCACATCACTTCAAAATTTATACTCTCCATTTTTTATTTTTCTTTTCAATTCTTACAGAGGTTATCAGACTTAAAAACATACTGGTAAGTGACAGGCGGAATGCACAGTAAAGGCAACCACTCACTACATAGTTGAGGTGTTGAGTGAGTTCTTTGGTACGACTACCAACCAGCTGTCCACCAGGATGAATGGCCACTGCCAAACTATGGTTATGAGCAAAGTACACCACCCTGTGGCTCAACATGAAGCTGAACATAACACACTGGATTTCAATGTCTGCTTCACTACCCAAGCCATCTGTATCCCTCCTTCCACCACCAACTTTTCTGAACTGCACAGATGGGAGTTATCATTACAACACATTCTCCACTTCCATAATTATCCCAGCCTCAACCTATGGTAACTACTGTCCCCACAACCTCCACCCAACAGTTTCCACCCCTTTGTCTTATCTCTTTCCCTCTTCCCCTTCCTAGCCCCAATGTGTGTGTGTGTGTGTGTGTGTGTGTGTGTGTGTGTGTTTCTAATACTGATGAAGGCTGTGATCGAAAGCTTTATGTATGTGTCTTCTAATTGTACCTGTCTGCAACTTAATGTGTCTTCTTTATGGCAAGTAGCAATCATTGTATTCCTACCTGGAGTTTCCATTGTTTGATGTACTTATTACAAACTCTATCTTATAATGTCACTGCTACGAAATATCCAACACTGGCACAGCTTCAGTACAATAATAAATTTATTTATTTATTTAAATGAACAAGTAAGTAAATCTGTGTAAATATGGCTCCCAAATTGTTTTTGTTTAACATTAATATATCAGTTATTTTATAAACAAGTATTAAATATCTTTTTCCAAGTTGTATCACATCCTTGAGGATTTCCTCAGTGTGGGTCTATTATTCATCTGTACTTATTTGGCTTGTTAGTTTGCCATAAGAGCCTCTTTCCTTACTACCATAAGAAATCAGACTGTCTTAATCTTGCACCTCCTTGAGTCACATGATTCAGTGACCCTAGCAGATGATATAATGAAGTCTGGAAACACAGTACTTAGAAGGGTAATATTACCTGTATCTACACAAAATCTCAACAAGATGGGTCTACATTTCTTATGCTGATACTCTAACATTTGTTTTACATCAGATATTGACAAGTTGCTTACCTGGGACATTTCGTGTGTAGCCAAGCAGTTGCTTCCTTCAATGACAATCTCTCTTTCCCTCGCAGTTGTGGTAATACAACAGGCAGTTCGGTAACTGGAACTGGCTGGGGCCCTTTGCAGTTAGAACAATGTACCATTGGTATAGGCGTGCCCCAGTATCGCTGTCTAGATATCAGCCAATCGTGAAGTTTTGAACTTGTCGGGTATCCACCAATGCCTCGTTGCCTGGCAATGTGGCAGATCTGTTCTCGTACAGAACTGTTACTACTTGAAAACTCGGGAGTACTACATTCTTCCTCAGGAATGCTAAATATTGGAATATTGGCAGAAAGGGCAAAGTCTTTATCAGAGTCAGAAATTCCTGGTATGCCCAGGTGAGTGTCCGTGCCTTCGCTGAACTCCACCCGATCAGTCACAAATATTGGAAGCAACTGAGCAGTAAATGGATTTTTGGCAAATATTGGAAGTTTCACAAAGCCTTTTGAACAAATATTCTGCTCACATCTTCCATATAGTTGGTCCAGAACACTGTTTGGGGAAACAGCAATAAATGATGCACCAAAAATGAACTCCGGGGTTTCAGTCCACACAGTTAGAGTTCGTTTGGAATTATTATCGGTGTTGGCATCAGGCACATCAACTAATTCAAACTGTAATGTGATTCCATTACATTCACCAATCCAGTGTCTCTGTAAGTCAATAACATCACGCCAGTTCTTCAGACAAGGGTCATCAAGACCATCAAGTAGGGATCTGAAAGGATTTACATTATTATTATCATTATTATTATTACTACTACTTTGGCTGCTGCTATTGTTACTACTATTATTATGAGTGCTAATCAGTCAACTTATCAATGAGTGATAACAGTTTTTTTCGGACATTAAATGTAAGTATTTGAAACACAATATACTTTTTTTTTGTTGAGGAGAACATGAACAATTTGGCAAATCTAAAAATTAAAAAAAAAAACTGTAGATTTTAACTTTAAGACAGTGTGATGTAAATTAAGGTTTCATTACACAATGAGAAAATAGCTTAATATGCACATGAACCAATGACTGCATGCTCCACATATTAATTGAAAAAGCGTATTAAAAGAGACAGACATTAAGAATCAGACACTTTGTGCCTTTCAAAAATACCAGAGGAGAAAGAGGGAATGACACAGTTACAAATACAATATATTAATGTTATTATGAGCGACTGACTGAAGCAATGTCCAAAGGATCATACTTGTAACAGTAGCCGAGAAGCAATAAAAGAATTACAGAAATTAGCAAAATCTTATAACTCTTTGCGTAAGTAAAGAAAGCTGATTGTTAAAAGGTAATAAAGTGCTGTAATTCACAGATTTTATGGCGTATGTTTCTGTGTGTGGGTTAAGGGCATAGATTTTAAGGCATGGATGTTGGTAGGTATGTGGCAGTAATATGTTAAAAAGCTGGGAGCCTCAAATACCAAGTACAAAGTTGTCTCATAACAGGGGAGTTTCTGCACTTCATCACCTCAGAAATTTTTTCCCCATGCTAAAAGGGAGATGGGGAAAGACAACATACTATCTGGCCATGATAAGTTGACCCTTTTTTACTGGTGCTGACCGCAGGCTGAGAAAACTGGCAACTAGTTGGAAGACATTCATTTGTCTCCAAGTGCTGTCAATATTTCCACATGTCACCTCTGCTTCTGTATAAGAACAAAACCAGGGCAAAAAATGGTGTCAGCACTGCAGGACGGAGACAGTACTACCCTCCTACCTCACCTCTTCTCTTCTCTTGTCTCACCATTACGAGCATAGAGCAAGGCACAGCTCTGGCTTTTCTGGCCAGCCATGCCAAGGGTCAACTTTATCATCATTGCCAAACGGTACAGGGAGTGAGGGTAGTGGAGGAAGGTATATATGTGTGTGTGTGTGTGTGTGTGTGTGTGTGTGTGTGTGTGTGAGGGTGGTGGGGTGTCAATGGGGAGGGGCAGGGGGTGGCAGCTGCACGTGCACATGCACATGCACATCCTGCTGAGTGCTCCATCTTATGAAACAAAGGCAGCCAGCCTTTCTGACAATGCTTTAAGTGCATACTAGAAACGTTACTGTTTATTTACAATTAAAACATCCTTTTATTAACTAGTATGAAAACTGTATCAACAAAAACAGTTAAACTAACTTTGAAAACTGTGTTGTTTTAATGAACCATTGTTTAAGAAGTTTTTTCTCCACTTTTGCTCCAGATCTCCATGAACAGCCATTAACATCAACTTGTTCATCAGCCAAAACTGTTTCATCCACTGGATCCCAGTTCACCATGGACTAAAAAGTGAAAAACAAATGCCACTAAGTACAGAAAATTACAGCAAACAGCTGACATTATACTGTCGTAGGTAGGGAAACGAGGAGGGGGAGAAAGAGCAAAAGTGGCTTAAGGATAGGTGTTGGCTTAAAGAAAAACATTTGAAAGTAGACAATTCTTGCAAACATTCGACATTAAATAATATTTGCAGAAAACATGTAACTGTAATAGTGGATGTATATTACATACAATATCACAGCATATTTCTTCCATTACAAAGAGCCTGGCAATTGACTTTCGCAGTTCAATATTTAATGGAAGCTGAGATGTAATAGTCGAAGAACTGGTCCACCACATTAAACAATGTGATATAATCAGAGAATCTCTACAATGTTTGGCTGTCATCAAGACTGATACTGGCAAGATATCGGGCCTAGGGATTCGAAGATTTTCGAGAATGTTTTAATGATATAAATGTGACAAAATCACGCAGGAGGCAGGTGAGAATATTATAATAATCACTAGTTCTCCATTCAGGCTGAGTGGGTCACAATGGTAAAAGTCAAACAAATGGCAAGGAATGATCTTATTGCTCATGTGACACGTTTTGGGATTTATCCATCATCAGATATCCAAGAGCAACTATTGCATATAGATACGGCATTTCAAGTTGTATGTCATACAAACATTCGCATACAACTTGAAATACTAACCTATGTACAGTAATTACTCCTGTATATCTGATGACTGATAAATTCTGAAATGTGTCATATGAGCAATAGTCATTCCCTGCCTGATGCTTGACTTTTATCATTGTGACCCAGTCAGCCTGAATGCAGAACTATTGATTATTTTAATTTCAAGTTTGAGATTGGATAACAAGTAACAAAAGAAACATTTTTTTCATGTGATATAATTAAAAATCAATACTTTCAGATTGTTTCCCTTACTTGTACTGCGAAACCTTACTTACCATTAAATTTCATCATTTTAGATCAATGGGAAGTATACTGTAGGTTCTGATGGATGAGTTTGTGAGTATCAAAATATGCAACATAAATGGCCGTACCTTTTGGCTGCACTGACTTAGAACCGAATGTTTCTTATACTGCCAAGGGATCAATTTCAGCTTGATATGTTGACACATTCCAGAGAAAAAGGGGTCTTAACAGATGGACAAACAGACAGAAATATCATGTGATATAATTACAAATTTACAGTTTTCATATATCTTCTCATACCATGCAGTAAGCCTTCCCTGACCCGTGATTTGGGGTGGCTTTCCCAACATCTACCCCTTTTCCTAGACCTCTCCAGTCCTTCTCCTTCACCCCTCATCCTTCCACTTCAATACTTCTGCCTGAAGGAGGAGCCACTGGATCTGAAAGCATGCCAATTACAACCGTCTTCTGTGTGTGTGTTTTGCCGCCACTTGGAGAGTAGATTTTTTATCTATCCAGTTAAATTATTTTGTCAATAACTGATTGTTTTAGTTGTTAAATATTAACATGTGTGACACAAATGGGCATATCTTTTTAACTGAACTGACTTAAATTCAGCTAGATACATTTACCCATTCCTGAGAAAAAGGATTTTTAACAGTCGGATGGACAACAAAGAGATCTTATATGGGTTCCATTTTTACTAACTGAGGCACAGCACCCTAAAAAATAAATTATCCCAAATAGTACAGGGGTATTTCAAATGGCTCTGAGCACTATGGGACTTAACATTTGAGGTCATCAGTTTCCTAGAACTTAGAACTACTTAAACCTAACTAACCTAAGGACATCACACACATCCATGCCCAAGGCAGGATTCGAACCTGCGACCGTAGCAGTCGCATGGTTCCAGACTGAAGCTCCTAGAACCGCTCGGCCACCATGGCCAGCCAAGGGTATTTAAAACACGCAAAGTCCACATTGGAATATCAACAGTATTATGGGAAGGATAGATTGCTACTTACAACAAAGATGAGGTGCTGAGCTGCAGACAGGCACAATGAAAAGACTCCAGAATGAGATTTCCACTCTGCAGCGGAGTGTGCGCTGATATGAAACTTCCTGGCAGATTAAAACTGTGTGCCCGACCGAGACTCGAACTCGGGACCTTTCCCTTTTGCGGGCAAGTGCTCTACCATCTGAGCTACCGAAGCTTGCCCGCGAAAGGCAAAGGTCCCGAGTTAGAGTCTCGGTCGGGCACACAGTTTTAATCTGCCAGGAAGTTTCATATCAGCGCACACTCCGCTGCAGAGTGGAAATCTCATTCTGGAAACATCCCCCAGGCTGTGGCTAAGCCATGTCTCCGCAATATCCTTTCGTTCAGGAGTGCTAGTTCTGCAAGGTTCGCAGGAGAGCTTCTGTAAAGTTTGGAAGGTAGGAGACGAGATACTGGCAGAAGTGAAGCTGTGAGACCGTGCGTGAGTCGTGCTTCGGTAGCTCAGATGGTAGAGCACTTGCCCGCGAAAGGCAAAGGTCCCGCGTTCGAGTCTCGGTCGGGCACACAGTTTTAATCTGCCAGGAAGTTTCACAATGAAAAGACTGTTCACACACACACACACACACACACACACACACACACACACACACACACGCGCACACACACATCACACAAGTGCCCATTTCTTTTCTGAAGAAGGCCTTGGTTGAAAGCTTACTGTGTCTTAATGTCTTTTCATTATGTCTGCCTGCGACTTGACGTATCACCTTTAAGGTAAGTAGCAGTCTCTCTTTTCCATAATATTGTACAGTTTACATTAAAACAATTATTAAAAATTACTGAAATATAAATTAAAGACACAATTAAGTCTCTCAGATTTTGGAAAAATAACTGATTGTGTTGACAGGAATAAGTTATGTGACTAGTATTGTTGTGGTATTTAGTCTGATGACTGGATGGATGCAGCTCTCGACACTACTGTATCCTTTGCGAGCCTCTTCACCTCTGAATACCTACTGTGACCTAAATCCATTTGAACCAGCTTACTATCCTCATCCTTTGGTCCCCATCTACAATATGACAGTGCCTTACAATATAAATTTTCCTTAGTGGAAATCACTTAGAATAATTTATAACTCAGGACAAATGTTTTTCAGCAATGTAACAATGCATGGATCACTAGAGGGACTAAAGTATCTCGTGAAAGAAAAAGGGAGATGTATGTGTTGACAAGAAAAGTAAAGATCCTGCATTAGTTGTGCACTACAAAAACTACTTAGAATTATCTAAGAAATGTTATTAAAATTCAAAGAAAATTAACATTATGTCAGAATCAGTAACTCTATAATAACAGACTTACGTCTACATGTATTGTAGTGGAACAAGAGACAATACAACAGACCACAGAACATGATAACAATGCAACTGAGTTACATGGAATGGCTATAAATGAGCAGCCACAGGTAACAGACATGCAGGAGCTCAAATAAATTGTCCAAAAGGAGACAAAGTCGCAAAATTTCCATTTTTGATATAGCTGATTCATTGTGTTTAAGACCTAAATTTGGTGAGAAGTCTACTATGTTTTTGTTGTGGTCTTCAGTCCTGAGACTGGTTTGATGCAGCTCTCCATGCTGCTCTATCCTGTGCAAGCTTCTTCATCTCCCAGTACCTACTGCAACCTACATCCTTCTGAATCTGCTTAGTGTATTCATCTCTTGGTCTCCCCCTATGATTTTTACCCTCCACGCTGCCCTCCAATACTAAATTGGTGATCCCTTGATGCCTCAGAACATGTTCTACCAACCAATCCCTTCTTCTGGTCAAGTTGTGCCACAAACTTCTCTTCTCCCCAATCCTATTCAATACTTCATCATTAGTTATGTGATCTACCCATCTAATCTTCAGCATTCTTCTGTAGCACCACATTTCGAAAGCTTCTATCCTCTTCTTGTCCAAACTATTTACCGTCCATGTTTCACTTCCATACATGGCTACACTCCATACAAATACTTTCAGAAATGACTTCCTGACACTTAAATCTATACTCGATGTTAACAAATTTTTCTTCTTCAGAAACGCTTTCCTTGCCATTGCCAGTCTACATTTTATATCCTCTCTACTTCGACCATCATCGGTTATTTTGCTCCCCAAATAGCAAAACTCATTTACTACTTTAAGTGTCTCACTTCCTAATCTAATTCCCTCAGCATCACCCGACTTAATTCGACTACATTCCATTATCCTCGTTTTGCTTTTGTTGATGTTCATCTTATATCCTCCCTTCAAGACACCATCCATTCCGTTCAACTGCTCTTCCAAGTCCTTTGCTGTCTCTGACAGAATTACAATGTCATCGGCAAACCTCAAAGTTTTTATTTCTTATCCATGGATTTTCATACCTACTCTGAATTTTTCTTTTGTTTCCTTTACTGCTCGCTCAATATGCAGATTGAGTAACATTGGGGAGAAGCTACAACTCTGTCTTACTCCCTTCCCAACCGCTGCTTCCCTTTCATGTCCCTCGACTCTTATAACTGCCATCTGGTTTCTGTACAAATTGTAAATAGCCTTTCGCTCCCTGTATTTTACCCCCGCCACCTTTAGAATTTGAAAGAGAGTATTCCAGTCAACATTATCAAAAGCTTTCTCTAAGTCTACAAATGCTAGAAACGTAGGTCTGCCTTTCCTTAATCTTTCTTCTAAGATAAGACGTAAGGTCAGTATTGCCTCACGTGTTCCAGTATTTCTACGGAATCCAAACTGATCTTCCCCCAGGTCGGCTTCTACTAGTTTTTCCATTCGTCTGTAAAGAATTCGTGTTAGTATTTTGTAGCTGTGGCTTATTAAACTGATTGTTCGGTAATTTTCACATCTGTCAACACCTGCTTTCTTTGGGATTGGAATTATTATATTCTTCTTGAAGTCTGAGGGTATTTCGCCTGTTTCATACATCTTGCTCACCAGATGGTAGAGTTTTGTCAGGACTGGCTCTCCCAAGGCCGTCAGTAGTTCCAATGGAATGTTGTCTACTCCGGGGGCCTTGTTTCGACTCAGGTCTTTCAGTGCTCTGTCAAACTCTTTACGCAGTATCGTATCTCCCATTTCATCTTCATCTACATCCTCTTCCATTTCCATAATATTGTCCTCAAGTACATCACCCTTGTATAGACCCTCTATATACTCCTTCCACCTTCCTGCTTTCCTTTCTTTGCTTAGAACTGGGTTTCCATCTGAGTTCTTGATGTTCATACAAGTGGTTCTCTTATCTCCAAAGGTCTCTTTAATTTTCCTGTAGGCAGTATCTATCTTACCCCTAGTGAGATAAGCCTCTACATCCTTACATTTGTCCTCTAGCCATCTCTGCTTAGCCATTTTGCACTTCCTGTCGATCTCATTTTTGAGACGTTTGTATTCCTTTTTGCCTGCTTCATTTTCTGCATTTTTATATTTTCTCCTTTCATCAATTAAATTCAATATTTCTTCTGTTACCCAAGGATTTCTACTAGCCCTTGTCTTTTTACCTACTTGATCCTCTGCTGCCTTCACTACTTCATCCCTCAAAGCTACCCATTCTTCTTCTACTGTATTTCTTTCCCCCATTCCTGTCAATTGTTCCCTTATGCTCTCCCTGAAACACTGTACAACCTCTGGTTCTTTCAGTTTATCCAGGTCCCATCTCCTTAAATTCCCACCTTTTTGCAGTTTCTTCAGTTTTAATCTACAGGTCATAACCAATAGATTGTGGTCAGAGTCCACATCTGCCCCTGTAAATGTCTTACAATTTACAACCTGGTTCCTAAATCTCTGTCTTACCATTATATAATCTATCTGATAACTTTTAGTATCTCCAGGGTTCTTCCATGTATACAACCTTCTATCATGATTCTTAAACCGAGTGTTAGCTATGATTAAGTTGTGCTCTATGCAAAATTCTACCAGGCGGCTTCCTCTTTCATTTCTTAGCCCCAATCCATATTCACCTACTACGTTTCCTTCTCTCCCTTTTCCTACACTCGAATTCCAGTCACCCATGACTATTAAATTTTCTTCTCCCTTCACTATCTGAATAATTTCTTTTATATCATCATACATTTCTTCAATTTCTTCGTCATCTGCAGAGCTAGTTGGCATATAAACTTGTACTACTGTAGTAGGCGTGGGCTTCGTATCTATCTAGGCCACAATAATGCATTCACTATGCTGTTTGTAGTAACTTACCCGCATTCCTATTTTCCTATTCATTATTAAACCTACTCCTGCATTACCCCTATTTGACCTTTGTGTTTATAACCCTGTAGTCACCTGACCAGAAGTCTTGTTCCTCCTGCCACCGAACTTCACTAATTCCCACTATATCTAACTTTAACCTACCCATTTCCCTTTTTAAATTTTCTAACCTACCTGCCTGATTAAGGGATCTGACATTCCACGCTCTGATCCGTAGAACGCCAGTTTTCTTTCTCCTGATAACGACATCCTCTTGAGTAGTCCCCACCCGGAGATCCGAATGGGGGACTATTTTACCTCCGGAATATTTTACCCAAGAGGACGCAATCATCATTTAATCATACAGTAAAGCTGCATGCCCTCAGGAAAAATTACAGCCGTAGTTTCCCCTTGCTTTCAGCCGTTCGCAGTACCAGCACAGCAAGGCCGTTTTGGTTATTGTTACAAGGCCAGATCAGTCAATCATCCAGACTGTTGCCCTTGCAAGTAGTGAAAAGGCTGCTGCCCCTCTTCAGGAACCACATGTTTGTCTGGCCTCTCAACAGATACCCCTCTGTTGTGGTTGTACCTACGGTACGGCTATCTGTATCGCTGAGGCACGCAAGCCTCCCCACCAACGGCAGGGTCCATGGTTCATGGGAGGGAAGTCTACTATACTTATATATTTTAGCAGTCTTTCTTTTTTTGCCTGCCTGTGACTCAATGGCTGCTTTATTTTGTGAGTAGGGCAACCCACCCTTCCCATATTATGTTAAGTCTACTATACTAAACATAATATGGGAAGGGTGGGTTGCCCTACTCACGAAATAAAGGAGGCATTGAACTGCTTAATATATAATTGTAAGCTTTTGGACAAAGTCCTCAGTCTGAAGTAGGACACACACACACACACGCACACACACACACACACACACACACACACACACACACACACACACACACACATACATTCACACAAGCACAACTCATACACACATTGCAATTCTCTCTGGAAGCTGAAGCCCAAGTGCCTAGAGACAGTCATCTCGCACGTGTGTGTGTGTGTGTGTGTGTGTGTGTGTGTGTGTGTGTGTGTCCTATTATAGGAGGAGTTTGTCCAAAAGCCATATTTTATCAATCTTTCTCATTGTGTCTGCCTGCGACTCAATACCTCCTCTATGTGGTGAGTAGCAATCTACACTTTCCATAATATTGTTATTCAATCCTAGACTTTCTGTTGTTTGATACTAAACAAATTATATGTCAAACAATTTATAGTTTCAAATCAATGTTTTTTGGAGGTAGATTACTTTGATACCAAAGAGGTAAGCATACTTCATTAACATAAATAAAGTACATATTTTGGTTGATTGTATACTAATATAGATGTCACCTTTTAAATTTATCAATACGAAACAGTATTCCTCCTCAAATACCCTCCTAAGGGGACACCGCCTTACTGTAGCACTGTCCGTGTGGGAGAGGTGGTTTGCGTGCTCTGGATCTGGAGGGCTATGCTGGTGGTATCGTAGCTACCAGCAGGGTCACCCATGCCAGACAGGCCGAAGGGGAGGAGCCAGACAAAGTGTGTCCCACAACAGCCTATCGAAAACCTGTCACCTGTCCTTTTCCTATCCCTAGCCCATTCTTTTTCTTTTCCTTTCCACTTCCTCCACTTAACCGATGCTGGCAGTTAAACCACATATAGGGGTACGGAGGAAATGCCAAGCCCATACGCCGAACATCTGGTAAATCGTCATTGCCTAGGCGATAAGGTGGCAGCCCCACCAAGGCAATCAGAAGCGGTGGGCCAATCTTAAATAACCTGATTACTGAAACTGAGATGAGAATAAAAAACCAGATGGATAAACTTGTGACGACCTCTGGCGTGAAAAGGAAAACGAAAATTGGCTTTTGGAATATACAAACCTTGAGGGAGAGTAGCAAGCTGAAACAAGTGACCAGGGAAATGAATTACTATAAGCGTGATATCCTGGGATTGAGTGAAGCGAGGTGGCCAGAGTTTGGTGAAATGCAGACATCGGATGGAATTATGTTTTTATACTCAGGAGGTGAAGAGGAGGGGGAACACTGGAATGGAGTTGGGCTATTGTTGACCAAAGCAGCAAAGAAGAGCCTTCTAGAATGGAGACCTGCATCCAGTAGGATCATGACTGCCAGATTTAAGATGAAGATCCGAAACGTGATGATTACCCAATGCTATGCCCCCATAGAGACATCAGAGGTCGAGAAGAAGGAAGAGTTCTAGTACCTGCTACGAGAGACTGTAAGGAAAGTGAGCAAGAAAGATAACCTCATTGTTATGGGAGACATAAATGCCAGGGTGGGAGATAACAATGATGGGTTGGAACAGATAATGGGGGTACATGGCTTGGGTGAAATGAATGACAATGGGGAAAGATTTAGTGACGTCTGCACAAGCCATGACCCTGTAATACAAGGGCCCTTATTTCCTCATTGGAGATGTCATAAGGTAACTTGGGTATCCCCAGATCATATCACAGAAAATCAAACTGACCACGTCGCAGTATCCAGGAAGTTCAGGAGGAGCCTGGAAGATGTGTAGAGTAGAAGAGGAGTAGACACAAGTAGCAACCCATCACCTTGTTACTGCCAGTTTCTGAATGAAGAGTGTGGCTTCCAGAAAGAAATTCGAGCCAAAGAGTAGAAGATTTGGTGTAAGTAAACTGAAAGATCTACAGATAGCTGAGGGGTCCCAGCTGGAACTCCGGAATAGATTCCAGGCACTGAAAATGGAGATAACTGAGGATAAGAACATGGAGGAAATGTGGACAGAAGTTAAGAATACTTTTGTGCAAGTGAGTGAGAGACAACTTGGCTTTGAAAAATCACCAGTGGAGAGATTGGATGTCCGAACATACCTGGAGGAAGATCACCCATAGAAAGGAGGCCAAGGGAAGAGTAAACCAGAGCAGGACCAGGCAACAAAAAGCACAGGCACAAGCTGATTATAGAGCAGCAGATAAGGAAGTGAAAAGCAGTGTGAGAAGAGACCACAGAAGATGGATAGATGAACAGGTTGACAGAGCAGAACAGGCAGCGCGGAGGGGGGGGGGGGGGGGGATGTGAAAGAAATATATGCTAAAGAAATATATGCTATCTCTAACATGCTCTCTAAGGAAAGCTTCCAGAGGAACCGACCAGTAAGGTGTAAGAAAGGGGAGGTACTAACTACAAATTAAGAACAATCACATAGGTGGAAGGAACACTTTAACAAAGTTCTAAATAGAGACCTTGACAGGGAGGTAGAAGAACAAGAACAAAGGGAATACAATCATCGTAGTCCTAGCATTGGTGTAAATGCACCCACGAAAGCAGAAATTCAGATAGTGCTGAAGCAGCTCAAGAATGGGAAGGCACCAGTACTAGATAATATATCTGAGATGCTGAAAACAGATTTGGACACCACTGTCTGGTTGTTGTACATCCTCTTAGAGAAGATATGGAGAGAGGAGAAACTGCCAACAGATTGGAAATGAGGTATTATCATGAAAATACCCAAAAAAGAAGATGTTACTAACTGCAACAACTGGTGGAACATTACCCTATTGTCAGTACTGAGTAAGGTACTTTCAAGAATCATTTTAAACCACATTAAGGATTCTGTGGAAGCACAACTGAGGAGAGAGCAGGCGCATTTTAGAAAACTTCGAAGCTGTGTGGACCTTATCAATACTCGCAGAATTATTTTGGAACAAAGTGTGGAGTGGCCACACACCCTCTACCTTACTTTCATTGACTTTGAAAAGGCTTTTGACTCTGTCAATCAATGAGCCATGTGGGATACACTTGCAAAATATGGCATTCCAATGAAGATTATTAAAATCACCAAGGAAATGTATGAAGACTATGAATGCCAAGTACTACATAATGGCGAACTAACAGAGCCTTTCCAAGTTAATTCAGGAGTATTTCCTTTGGTGTTGGACCATATGATGAAGAGAGTGAGGGGAGGGGGGAGGGGGAGGGAAGAGAGGTGTGCAATGGGAGATGCGGGATAGGCTCGAAGATCTTGATTTCGCAGACATCTGCTTAATGGCACAATGATATCGAGACATCAAAGAGAAACTGGCCAGGTTACAGAGAGAGGCAGAAGTTGCAGGCCTCAAGATAAATGTTCACAAAACCAAAGAAATGTGGATAAATTCCACCATCATGAGTAGGCTGGCTGTTATTGGAGAGGACGTAGAACAGGTCCAATCTTTCCTCTATCTCGGAAGTATAGTCATGACTACAGGAGGTGCTGAGGAGGACGTCCATAGTCACATCCGCAAAGCAAATGGTGTGTTTGTACAACTGTGCTCTTTTGGAGAAATAAGAACATCTCAAAGAAGACCAAACTCTGGCTTTTCAATAGTAATGTGAAAGCTGTTCTGTTGTATGGTTGCAAAACTTGGCAGGTGACTAACCACATCAAAAACCAGCTCCAAGTTTTTAACAACCGCTGTCTCCGGCGTATTTAAAATGTGAGATGGCCAGATACAAAGACAAATGAAGATCTCTGGAGGGAGACAAATCAGCAACCAATCAATAAACAAATCAAGGAAAGAAAATGAAACTGGATTGGGCATATATTGAGGAAACCAGAGGGAGCTGTTGGAAGGATGGCACTGGACTGGAACCCTCAAGGAGTTAGAAAACGTGGTCATCCCAAAAAGACATGTAAAAGGGTGATCGAGAGAGAAGCTGCAAGGATGGGAAAACCTGGAGTGAAGTGAAGAGACTTGCTAGCAATTGTACCAGGTGGATGAATTTTGTCACGGCCCTATGTTCCAGAGGGAACAACAGGAACTAATGCAAAAAATAACTAAATAAAATGAGTTACAAAATACAGTGAGAAACTTCCATGAAAGATACTTTTGATCATATATCAACAATGTTGGCACTGCAAATTAAAAACCTGACATATAAAAACAAGCTCAAAGATAGGAGAAAATCTTGTTGGTCATTAACGACAGCAACTAGTTCAAATGTAACAGATGAATACTCTTGAATGTGGAGAAACAGGATATAAATAAAGGCACAAACATTTGGAAAAAATATGTGCCGGATCACTCTTACAAGAGACGCCCTGTCTATGTTTATTAACTTTCAGATTTGTTGTTATCTTCAGTTTTGAACAGGCTGCATCTATTGTTAATATTCTTCCTGACTACATCAGTGCAGTGTGTCTCTCAAATTTCTATAAAGGAACACACATACTATTACTTCTGATAACTGCTTGTATTGTATCACAACATATAACATTACAACAGTTAATAACAAGAAATATTGCTTGTTCATTCAGTTTAGCATTGGACATTAGACTGTGATATTACGTGGACAAAAGAACGATTTAACATTTCTGTGGATGTCTTTTGCTCATTGTGACATTGTCAGCATTGTCAAGGCACATTCCTTACTCATAGCCCACCTTATTACTCCAAGACGAGATGCCACATCACAGAACAAATACAAATGGCCACAGGCACTGTAATTCGTGATAATACTGCAAACTCCGTCACACATTGAAAATGTGGTGTCACCGTCAGACACCACACTTGCTAGGTGGTAGCCTTTAAATTGGCCGCAGTCCGTTAGTATACGTCAGAACTGCGTGTCCCCACTATCAGTGATTGCAGACTGAGTGCCGCCACACGGCAGGTCTAGTCTAGAGAGACTCCCTAGCATTCGTCCCAGTTGTACAGCCAACTTTGCTAGCGATGAATCACTGTCTACATACACTCTCATTTGCAGAGACAACAGTTTAGCATAGCCTTCAGCTACGTCATTTGCTATGACCTATCAAGGCGCCCTATTCAGTTACTATAATTACTTCAAGAATGTATTCTGAACAGATAATATTGTGAATCATGTACCTTCAAGAGCGATGTTCATCATTAATGGATTAAAGTTAAGTATCAAAGTAATTACGTCCGCTTTCTGAATTCTCATTCCTTGTCATGTTGCAGACCTCATGTCAGTATAGTTCTTCCCTCCTCACGCCAGCCTGCGTGAGCTAAAACGCGTGCATTTCCGTCTCCACTCGTAACACGGTGTTGGCTCTTCTGCTAACACAAAAGAAAATGTGTGGCGTCCATCTGTATCACGTCATATGCAAAAACAAATTACAAAAACCTCAAAATAGTTTCCTATTTTTAATTATTTAATGAATAAATTGTTCCAACTACTGCAATCACCATTTGTCAGTTAGGTAAATGTAGGGTTACACATTGCTATCTGAGTAACAGAATGATATCTACTTGTACATCTACACTTTGCATCACACTGTGAAGTGCTTGGCAGAGGGAACGTCCTATTGTATAAGTTATTCGGATTTCTTCCTGTTCCATTCACTTATGGAGCGTGAGAAGAATGATTGTTCAAATGCCTCTGTGTATGCTGTGATTGTTCTAATCTTGTTCCAATGATCCCTAAGTGAGCGATACGTAGGGGGTTGTAGCATATTCCTAGAGTCATCATTTGAAGCTGGTTCTCAAAATTTTATTAATAGACTTTCTCGGGTTAATTTACACATATCTTCAAGAGTTTGCCAGTTCAATTTCTTCAGCATCTCGGTAACACCCTCCTATGGATCAAACAAACTTGTGACCATTCATGCTGCCCTTCTCTCTATAAGGTCAATATCCCCCATTTGTCCTATTTAGTGTGGGTCCCACACACTTGAGCAATGTTCTAGAATGTGTTGCACAAGTCATCTGCTAACAATCTCCTTGCAGACTGATTGCACTTCCCCAGTATTCTACCAATAAACCAAAGTTTACCACCTGCTTTACCCACAACTGAGCCAGTGTGTTCATTCCATTTCATATCCCTACAAAGTGTTTAATCCTGGTATTTGTGTGAGTTGGTCAATTCCAACTGTGACTCAGTTCCAACTATGACTCATTGATATTGTAGTCATAGGATACTACATTTTTTTTTCATTTTGTGAAATGCATAATCTAACACTTCTGAACATTAAAATCATGTCACCAATCTTTGCACCACTCTATCTTATCAAGACCTGACTGAATATTTATGTACCAAGTGAGATGGCATAGTGGTTAGCACACTGGACTCGCATTCGGGAGAACAACAGTTCAAACCCATGTCCGCCATCCTGATTTAGGTGCTTTACTTTAACCTCGTTCAGTTTTGTGATGGCTTCATATTAGCGAATTTGCCAAATTTGAGGCAAAATCTTTTATTAGCCATAACTCTGTAACTAAACATTTGCGGACCTATGTTTATCTGAATTTTTTTCTTTAGTTTTACTTCTAGAATAACATATTAAAATATCTGCATATCTTCGTGAATCACCCTGTATACTTTTACTACTGTTGGTCACTGTGGCTTCATACCTATGATAGGTTCACTATGTAGTTGAAAGTAGATCACCAGCAGTTCTATTTTCTTATTCATTCTCATACTTGTTCTTGCACAACAGCCATTTTAATTTTATATTTGTAACCCTGTCTTCACCTGATTAGAGGTCCTGTTTTTCCTGCCACCTCCCTACACTAATTCTCACTATAGCTTCAGCCTTTCTATCTTCCCTTTGAAATTCTCTAACTTACTTACATTATTAAATGATGTTAACATTCCTCACTATGAACTGGGAAACACTAATCCCCCTACCCTAAAGACAGCAGCCTCATGAGTAGTCCCCACTTGGAGAATGGAAAGGGTGGCTGTTTTAACTCCTGAACATTTTATTCAAGAGGATGCCATTGTAATTAAACCATAAAGTACAGCGGCAGGTTTGTGGGAAATATAATGGCTGCACTTCCCCTTTGCTTTCAGCTGTTTGCATTACAACCACAGCAAGGCTATGTTGGCTAATGTGACAAGGCCAGAATAACCAACCATCCTCCAGACTGTTGCCCCTGAAATTACTGAAAATGCTGCTGCACCTCTATAGAAATGAAATGTTTGTCTGGCCATTCCACACATATCTCTCCAATGTAGCTGCAACTACAGTCTGTTTTGTGGAAGCATGCAAGCTGTCCCACCAAGGGAATTTGGTGTTTCACTGTTCATGGGGGGAGAAAGGCCTTATGCGACTACAAATATTAGAAATGAAATTTTCCAAATCTGTTAAAGGTTGCAACAGACAGAACAAAATCAGGAACAACTACATAAGACAGAAATATGCATGACAGAGAAAGCTGCTGCACAGATCAAACAGAATTAAAGGAATGTGTTCTGCATATTTTGGATGACAGGATACCAAAGAAATTTTGCATTATGAACCACTGTGGAGGTCAGTGGGCAAACCAAGGAGAGAATGATGACAGAAATAAGCTTATCTTAGCCAAAACTTGTAAAGCAAGAACAAGGAGGAGGAGGCGATGAAAATGAAGAAGAAGCCTTACAAAATACATGGAATATCTTTTACCACTTTGCAGTCCTCACCAATAAAATGATAAGTTTATATTCTCTCTCTCTCTCTCTCCCTCCTGCGCATGTCCACACCATGTCTCCATGCCACTGCCGCGCCCCCACGTGAGGCCCCCCCCCCCCACACACACACACACAAAAATCTGTCACTTTCAGTAACTGAGGTTTAACATCCAGTTGACAGGTCACCACTGAATCCTCCATTCTCAAATACTAGCTGCAGCACAAACTACAGTAAAAGTATTTCATAACTCAAACTTCTGCACATTAGAATGAGATTTTTACTCTGCAGCGCAGTGTACGGTGATATGAAATTTCCCGGCAGATTAAAACTGTGTGCCGGACCGACACTCGAACCTGGGACCTTCATCTTTCATGCACAAGTGCTCTATTGAGCTACCAAGCACAACTCACAACCCATCCTCACAGCCTCAATTCTGCCAGTACCTTGTCTCCTACCTTCCAAACTCCACAGAAGTTCTTCTGCGAAGGTTTGCAGAAAAGCTTCTGTGAAGTTTGAAAGGTAGGTGACAAGGTACTGGCAGAATTGAGGCTGTGAGGATGGATCGTGAATCATGCATGGGTTGCTCAGTAGAGCACTTGCCTACAAAAGACAAAGGTCCCAAGTTTGATTCTCAGTCCGGCACACAGTTTTAATCTGCCAGGAAGTTTCTGCACATTAGGTTATACATATCCTCATATAAATGACCTTTGTGTATCCCACATGTTGAACTGACAGTCCCAAAGATAAGGTAATAACTCAAATGAGAACTTAAAGCTAGTTCTGAATTTAGTGAATCAATATATTCAAAAAGCAGCAGCAACTTTGTGCTATTTATTACATTACACACGAGTTATTTGTACTACTTAGTTCGCCTCTGCAATATTTTCAATGTAAAATATTTGTGGCAATGACAATGTTTCGTACAAAATCTGGATCACAGACATAGCAATGGGGTTCTAACTGAATTCATGACAGTTTATTATTTTACTTAAAACTACACTATTAATTTTTGGCCAGTCACAGAAACAGGAATTTTTATGGGTTCTATTGATAGCTCTTTGATGATGGCTGCACTGATTATGAAACTGATAACAAATCACAACAAATTAAATCTTTTCCATCATCTTGATTACTATGTGTATGAAAACATTCGCAGCTATGATAAACAGTTTTCTTAATTTATAGAATTATGCTATTTATACTCGGACAAATTAACAAATAGCTTTACTGCTACCAAAACTGGAGCAAGTAACAAAGAATAATAGCCCTATAGAACAACTGAAAAATAATTAAATTGGGTTTTGGTATGCAAAATGATTTTGCCATAAGCAAAAGGAAAGATACAAATGTAATACTACTTACTAGAGACTGAAAATATTTGCAGAATAGCTAGATATAAAACTTGTGAATAAATGACAGAACACTTATTTTCAAAATGTTTCACAAACTCCTACTGACTGAGGATCACATTAAATACTAACAATATTCAATTTGAAATATGTGTTACCTCCTTTTGATAGACTAGGCCAGCTTCATACAATTTTAGAAAAATGTATTGTGTCCATTGGTAATATTTAGGGTCACAAGTTGCCAGCTCTCTTTTCCAGTCAAAACTGCAACCAAGTTTCTGCAATTGGGTTTTCATGTGAGAAATGTTACTCTCAGTCCATTGGTGAGGCTCCACTTTATGCTCTATGGCAGCATTTTCTGCAGGAAGTCCAAAGGCATCCCACCCCATTGGATGCATTACCTGAAAATTATACTCACAGTAGCAAAGAAAACTGCAAATGTAAATTTAAATTAAATAGATCACACAATATAATATGACACATCATAACTCAATGCTCCAGGTTTTGTATTTTGTGGTAATTCATCAAGCTGAACTAAATTTTTCTGGTTCCAAAAGTATGAATTGATTGGGAAGTAAATTTTAGTATGATGCGCAGAAGCTTGTTGAAAGAACAGAGTATACTACCAACCGCCTGCCAGCAAATTTATTCTTGATGAAATTTGTCATATGTGAGAAATCAATACCTCAGTTCACAAGTTCAATACCCGGAAAAAGAATGATCTTCATTAAAGAGTTCCAATTGCTCACTCCAGAGAATTGCCCATTAATCAGGGAAATACATTTTCAATAGCTTGTCAGCATCCATAAAAATTTTGGCTGCTAATAAAGTAGAATTTAAGTGGAGCCTAATGAATTTATTAATGGCCAACTCCCACTCCATCAATGAATCCAGTAGCAGAACCAATAGATGAACTTATTTTTAACCATATCAAGTAACATGAATGCCATGCTAACTTCCGCACAGATGCAGTGCATTAATGCAATCTGCGTGAGAAAACCTCATGAAATATTTTTGTTTCTGACAATGCTTTCCTTGCTTTGGTGCAATATAAAAGGAAAAATTACATTAGCATATCAATAGCTCTATAAATATGTATTATGTATTTTTTGTTTTCCTGATATGGGGAACACCTAACTATGAGTTTATAGAATGAACAGTCTGTCCACTCTAATGTAATCCACTGTTTGGAGAAATACATAAAGACTTAAATTTCGCTTGTCATTGACTGCAGTTCCTCCATGATGATTCACAAGCTTGTACAATGGTCATTTCTCAAGAAGGGTTGCTCAGAGTAAGCTAGCTCATTGTTCCTTTACTGGTATTTCATTACATCATTCAAAGGTGTGCTCTAAGAAAAGCTTGCTAGTATAAGAATGTGATATTTAAATACAAGGTATAATACATAAATAATATACAATATATATCAAGAAAGATGATGAGACTTACCCAACAAAAGCGCTGGCAGGTCGATAGACACACAAATAAACACAAACATACACACAAAACTCTAGCTTTCGCAACCAACGGTTGCCTCGTCAGGAAAGAGGGAAGGAGAAGGAAAGACAAAAGGATTGGGTTTTAGGGAGAGGGTAAGGAGTCATTCCAATCCCGGGAGCGGAAAGACTTACCTTAGGGGGAAAAAAGGACAGGTTTACACTCGCACACACACACATATCCATCCACACAGACACAATCCTTTTGTCTTTCCTTCTCCTTCCCTCTTTCCTGACGAGGCAACCGTTGGTTGCGAAAGCTAGAGTTTTGTGTGTATGTTTGTGTTTATTTGTGTGTCTATCGACCTGCCAGCGCTTTTGTTGGGTAAGTCTCATCATCTTTCTTTTTAAATATATTTTTCCCACGTGGAATGTTTCCCTCTATTATATTCATACAATATATATCTATACATAAATACGGAAAAATACATTGTAGAGCCAAAATATTGCGACCACTACCATCAAGAGATGGGGTGCTGCCTGTTGACATTAAAAGTACGACATGGAAAGGAAAGTACACAAGCGGAGCAGAGAACAATTATTTGCACCGCAAGTGGGGAAATCCACTGACTAACCTACTTTGACAAAGGACAGATTGCTAAGCACTGCCACATCTGAAAGAGCATCTTGGAAATGCCAAAGCTGATCAGCTGTTTGGGTGCTACTGTTGTGAGAACCAACAGAAAATGGTTGAAGGACAATGAAATCAAGAGCAGGCAACACTGTGTTGGATGTCCATGTCTCACCATAAAATGGGAGGTCAAACACTTGCTTGCTCTGTATAACAGGATAGGCATCAATCTGCAGCAGATCTGATGACAGATTACAATGATGGTGCAAGGAAAAGTGTCTCGCAGCACATTGTTCATCACACATTGCTGACAAAAGGGCTTCACAACAGACAGCCCTTACACGTTTCCATGGTGACCAAATGACATCGTCAGCTGTGATTGCAATAGACATCCGATCATTGAGACTGGACAGCGGATCAATGGAAACATGACTCCTAGACGGACGAACCTAGTTTTTTGTTACACAAGGTCTAAATCGACATGACTGCTCTGCATTGTACACTTAAGTGCCTGGCAGAGGCTCATTGAACCACTATCACACTCTTTCTCTATTGTTCCACTCTCAAGCACCATGTGGGAAAAACGAACATTTAATATTTCCATGAAATCTCTGATTTATTTTATTATGGTGAACATTTTCTCTCTATGCAGGTGAATGTCAACGAAATATTTTCGCATTTGCAGGCAAATGACTGCTTGAAACATGCACCATGCTGTAGATGTAGACCAGGGGGGGGGGGGGCAGTACTATGCTATAGGGGACATTCACCTGGGCCTTTATGGCAGAGCAAACACAAGATGTGATGGTTAAAGTCCATTATCGGCAGTCTTTGCACCAGTGTCTTGGATTAAATTCGAAACCTCTTCACAGCCTCTCATGAAATGAGGGCCTACAACAATGTTGTGGTGATCCATCACTTGGTGCTCTTCGATAGGAGTAGGCTATCTATTGGCACAAGATTTCACCCTAAACACACACACACACACACACACACACACACATTACAGTCATCTACACTTAACAGATAGACTTACACATACAGCTCTCATATTTCATGAAGGAAAGGTGCCCGGGGGTACGAAGGATAGGAAAAACCTTTCTAATTAAGCAGCTGAACCCACCCTTTGAGGTCTTCCAGCCATTCCTGCCTTGCAACATGACATTACTTTACCTTACCTGGGCTTTCATGAGATGTGATAGTAATCTAAGGCACCGTGACAGCTATGGATTATGAAAATTATTACAAACCACTGGCATCCTTTCATGCTTGATGTCTTTCCCACAGGTGATGGCATCTTTCACAAAAATAGCTATCCATGGCACATGGCCAGAATCATGCTACCGCAGTTTGATGAGCGCAACAGTGAATTAAAAGTGATGTCTTTGTCACCAAATTTGCAAGATACGGATCCAGTGGAACTCACTGAGGTTGCTATCAGGGAGCAGCTCCACGTTCAAATTACGTGAGTTACGCGACTTTTTCTTAGATGTGTGATGCCATACCTCTGGAAACTTATCACGAACTTGCTGAATGCATGCCAACAGAATTGCTGCAGAACTACATTCCAAAAGTGAACCAACACCTACTTAAGCAGATGGTTGTAACATTTTGGTTCATCAGTTTATAATTAAACTCTCTAATAACACTATGTGCCTCCCCCCCCCCCCCCCCCCCCCCCATGAAACATGGACCTTGCCATTGGTGGGGAGGCTTGAGAGCCTCAACGATAAAGATAGCCGTACCGTAGGTGCAACCACAACGGAGGGGTATCTGTTGAGAGGCCAGACAAACGTGTGGTTCCTGAAGAGGGGCAGCAGCCTTTTCAGTAGTTGCAGGGGCAACAGTCTGGATATTGACTGATCTGGCCTTGTAACACTAACCAAAATGGCCTTGCTGTTCTGATACTGCGAATGGCTGAAAGCAAGGGGAAACTACAGCCATAATTTTTCCCGAGATCATGCAGCTTTACTGTATGATTAAATGATGATGGCGTCCTCTTGGGTAAAATATTCCAGAGGTAAAATAGTTCCCCATTCGGATCTCTGGGTGGGGACTACTACAGCAGTACAAGTTTATATGCAAACTAGCTCTGCAGATGTCAAAGAAATTGATGAAATGTATGATGAGATAAAAGAAATTATTCAGGTAGTGAAGGGAGAGGAAAATTTAATAGTCATGGGTGACTGGAATTCAAGAGTAGGAAAAGAGAGAGAAGGAAACATAGTAGGTGAATATTGGGGCTAAGAAATGAAAGAGGAAGCCACCTGGTAGAATTTTGTGCAGAGCATAACTTGATCATAGCTAACACTTGGTATAAGAATCATAAAAGAAGGCTGTATACATGGAAGAACCCTGGAGATACTAAAAGGTATCAGATAGATTATATAATGGTAAGACAGAGATTTAGGAACCAGGTATTAAATTGTAAGACATTTACAGGGGCAGATGTGGACTCTGACCACAATCTACTGGTTATGAACTGTAGATTAAAACTGAAGAAACTGCAAAAAGGTGGGAATTTAAGGAGATGGGACCTGGATAAACTGAAAGAACCAGAGGTTGTACAGAGTTTCAGGGAGAGCATAAGGGAAAATAGACACGAACGGGGAAAAGAAATACAGTAGAAGAAGAATGGGTAGCTTTGAGGGATGAAATAGTGAAGGCAGCAGAGGATCAAGTAGGTAAAAAGACGAGGGCTAGTAGAAATCCTTGGGTAACAGAAGAAATATTGAATTTAATTGATGAAAGGAGAAAATATAAAAATGCAGTAAATGAAGCAGGCAAAAAGGAATACAAACGTCTCAAAAATGATATCGATAGGAAGTGCAAAATGGCTAAGCAGGGATGGCTAAAGGACAAATGTAAGGATGTAGAGGCCTATCTCATTAGGGGTAAGATAGATACTGCCTACAGGAAAATTAAAGAGACCTTTGCAGAAAGGAGAACCACTTGCATGAATATCAAGAGCTTTGATGGAAACCCAGTTCTAAGCAAAGAAGGGAAAGCAGGAAGGTGGAAGGAGTATATAGAGGGTCTATACAAGGGCGATGTACTTGAGGACAGTATTATGGAAATGGAAGAGGATGTAGATGAAGATGAAATGGGAGATATGATACTGCGTGAAGAGTTTGACAGAGCACTGAAAGACCTGAGTCGAAACAAGGCCCCCGGAGTAGATAACATTCCATTAGAACTACTGACAAGCTTAGGAGAGCCAGTCCTGACAAAACTCTACCATCTGGTGAGCAAGATGTATGAGACAGGCGAAATACCCTCAGACTTCAAGAAGAATATAATAATTACAATCCCAAAGAAAGCAGGTGTTGACAGATATCAGTTTAATAAGTCACAGCTACAAAATACTAACGCGAATTCTTTACAGACGAATGGAAAAACTTATAGAAGCCGACCTCGGGGAAGATCAGTTTGGATTCCGTAGAAACGTTGGAATACATGAGGCAATACCGACCTTACGACTTATCTTAGAAGAAAAATTAAGGAAAGGCAAACCTATGTTTCTAGCATTTAAAGACCTAGAGAAAGCTTTTGACAATGTTGATTGGAATACTCTCTTTCAAATTCTGAAGGTGGCAGGGGTAAAATACAGGGAGCAAAGGCTATTTACAATTTGTACAGAAACCAGATGGAAGTCATGAGTCGAGGGGTATGAAAGGGAAGCAGTGGTTGGGAAGGGAGTGAGGCAGGGTTGTAGCCTCTCCCCGATGTTATTCAATCTGTATATTGGGCAAGCAGTAAAGGAAACAAACGAAAAATTTGGTGTAGGTATTAAAGTCCATGGAGAAGAAATAAAAACTTTGAGGTTTGCCGATGACATTGCAATTCTGTCAGAGACAGCAAAGGACTTGTAAGAGTAGTTGAACGGAATGGACAGTGTCTTGAAAGGAGGATATAAGATGAACATCAACAAAAGCAAAACGAGGATAATGGAATGTAGTCGAATTAAGTCTGATGATGCTGAGTTAATTAGGTTAGGAAATGAGATACTTTAAGTAGTAAATGAGTTTTGCTATTTGGGGAGCAAAATAACTGATGATGGTCGAAGTAGATAGGATATAAAATGTAGACTGGCAATGGCAAGGAAAGCGTTTCTGAAGAAGAAAAATTTGTTAACATCGAGTACAGATTTAAATGTCAGGAAGTCGTTTCTGAAAGTATTTGTATGGAGTGTAGCCATGTATGGAAGTGAAACATGGACGGTAAATAGTTTGGACAAGAAGAGAATAGAAGCTTTCGAAATGTGGTGCTACAGAAGAATGCTGAAGATTAGATGGGCAGATCACATAACTAATGATGAAGTATTGAATACGATTGGAGAGAAGAGAAGTTTGTGTCACAACTTGACTAGAAGAAGGGATTGGTTGGTAGGACATGTTCTGAGACATCGAGGGATCACCAATTTAGTACTGGAGGGCAGCATGGAGGGTAAAAATCATAGAGGGAGACCAAGAGAGGAATACACTAAGCAGATTCAGAAGGATGTAGGCTGCAGTAGGTACTTGGAGATGAAGAAGCTTGAACAGGATAGAGTAGCATGGAGAGCTGCATCAAACCAGTCTCAGGACTGAAGGCCAGAACAACACACTATGTGAGAGATATATGGGTCCAAACATATGGAATATGAATTGACTGGAATGACAGCCTACTTACCATTTGCTGATATGGAAAATAAATATATGCTGAAAGGAAATTTTTTCTAAAACCCAGGCACGAGCAATAGAAGTAGTAGTTAGTTACAAACTGGTAAATCTGACTAACAAATATCAACGAGTCCTAAATGTCAATTTTATACAATGACTCCAATACTATTACCCTGATTACAGATCCTCATTGAAACTATATCTATATCCTCTGAGCCAACTTACAATGTGTGGCAGGGTGTACTTTAGGAACCACTACCATATCTCGTTCCTGTTCGATTCAAAAATCATGTGGTTTCTAAACAAACATGTGACAAAACCTGTTACTCTTCTTTGAATTTAGTGTGTCTCCCCTATTAGTCCTTCCTGGTATGGTTCCCAGAGCGGTGAAAAATACTCAAAAATTGGTCAAACGATTGTTTTGTATGCTATTTCTTTCTTTTCTGAACTATATTTCATTACGATTCTTCGAATGGATTATTTTTCAAGTAATATTATGTATATGAATCACTTTAGGGTGCCCCAGGCACCAACTCCTACATGTTTACAGCGATTAATAATAATGTTTGATACGTTAAGAGTCAACTGTCAGTCCTCACACGAAGTGTCACTCCACTACAGGCATTCCTGCACTCTGCTACAATTTTCTGGCTCTGTGATTTACTATAAACAACAGTATCATCCATTAACAACATAACAGGGCTTCCAAATGTCATCCACCAGTCTATGGAGCCAAGACACCCTATCTTCATTCCTCCACAGCTTCAACACCTTCTCTCCAATTCAGCCCCATATACCACCTTCCTGGACATTGACGTCCACCTCTCAGATGGTCCATCTGAAGCCATTTAACCACCTATAGTACCTGTACTTTGATAGTTGCCATCCATTTCACACCAAAAAGTCACTCTAATATAGGCAGGCCACCCATGGACAGTACATTTGCAATGTGAAGCAACCCCTTGCCCAATATGTTGATGGTCTCACAAAAAGGCATTATCCCCAACATGTAGTCAGTAGACAGATACATGCTAACCATCTGGCTATCCTTGGGAACCAGCTGCAAAGAAGCCACAGGACCCTAACTTCACTCTCCCTCACAGTCTCTATTTTGTCTTCCCCCTCCAATCTAGTCCTACATGTTGCTGTGCACTATGCACAACTCACCCTGTATACAGCCATAACAATCTCACCAGTACCACATTCCTACTCACTGTCGTCACCACAATTTTTTAACCCTCCCTCCCATCTCTCGCCTCTTTTCTCCCCTCAATCACTCAACTTTACAAAACCCCTCAGTCCAGTTGAGCTCAGTGCTGGCAAATTGTAGCCATAAAGCATGCATTGAGTGTCCTTCAGCAGGTACTAGTGGACAAACAGTAACATGTAACATAATGAGGCAGTACAGTATATCTTGTGTAAGTAGGTCTTGGGTGAAATTTGAGCCTAATTACATGAGGACCTAACTGAAAAGTTTACATTTCAAATACATTTATGCTAATCATGGCAATATTTGATGCCGAAGTCAGTGGCTTTTAATCACACATTCAAAATTATCTCACAAATGGCTTATTTGCAGACCCATGTTTCCTGATAAGTTTTGGCTTCTGTTATACTACACTTTCACTTATGTCAGTTTTCACTACCATTTATGGTATGTGCTATATACGAAATTTGCAACTGGTGCCTCTAGTGCCCTTGTCTTGCATTACAGGCAGACACTTGTATCATTGCTGAAGCCTTAAACAGGCCCTGTCAATGCCTCCACTATATGGTGAGTTCTTAATTTTACTCTTTAAATAATTTACGTTAGACCAGGAAACTTTTCCATTATTGTATTTATAGCCACCGGATCACACACACACACACACACACACACACACACACACACACACACACACACAGATATATGTATACAGTGAACACCAACCTCCCTGATAGCACTCTTGGAGTACACTTGAAGATAAGGATACTTTTGGATCTGATGATTCTGCCCTGCCAAGAATGAGGTGTTGAGATCTACTTGTTAAAAAGTCCTGCATCCAATCACTACACTGGTCTGATGTTTCATAACCTCATATTTTCTTCACTGGGTGACAATACATATCCATACTGAATGCCTTTTGGAAGTCAAGAAGAAGGATGGAAGATTAGTATTTAATGTCCTGTTGATTGAGGTCATAAGAGACAGAACACAAGCTCAGAGTGTTTCAAGGATGTCCTTATTGGGCCCATGCAGCTTTAGACTATACAAAATGAAGCTGTAAGTGCTACAGAATATAGTCTTGCGGCGAGCACCACGTACCATGTGTTTCCGTAAGGTTGTTGAGTTGCCCATGATGAAGACATCACACCATTCCTCCAGGGCCACAAGACAATCGCAATTAGGTTTTACCTTTCCCATCGTATGGCTCAAAACTGTCACATCTGGAACCTTTGGAGGTATGACAGTAACAAAACCTGGATGCTCAGGCAGCCCTTGTGGCTGTTAAGGGATTGAAACCACTCATTTCCAAGTCATTTTCATTTCAAGCTATCATATCTAAGCCATCATTATCTCGATAATCATGACTCAGCAATTACTTTCATGCCATTTTGATCAATGCCTGGATAGTTAATTCCATGTCTTGGGGTGTAATACTGAAATAAATCCCAAACGACAATAGCCATTTGAGGTATATGAAGATGTGCACACCAAGTGATGTGGTAACCAGGAGAGTGACTTTCATTCCTTAGGAAGGAAATACTTCTGAGGCAGAACTCTCAACATGGACATCATTGTTAATGGAACTATGTACTCATGTAGTAGTTTCATCACCCAGTCGACTAGCAGTTTCATTTCATTTTATTATAGCTTACCAGTAACGCCTGGAGTTTGTTGACACGTGATCTGTCTTTCTTTTACTGCCCACAAGTAATAAAATCCCAAATATTCTGGTAACAGGAATGTAAATTTAGTTTTGTATTTTTCGTCATATAGGTACCACATTGCATTTAATTTTTTAAGGACGAATTATCTTTTAATGTTTTACTTAATGTTTTTACATGTCTGTGTTCAGCATTGATTTAAGACAATAATTCCTTTACTACTGGCAAGAACACACAATGCGCATGTCTCTTGAGAAAGTGCAACAATCTGGCTCAAGAATATGTATGGGCATTGAAAATACACTAGTGTGCGCAACTTAAGGATGACAAACTTTTGCGTGATGTGCACTGCCAAGTAACATAGCTTGATAAAACATGGACCGTGCAGAGAAAGAACTGCTAAAGTATAGTACAGATGGTAACATGCATCAATGACCATTCGGAAGTTGTTAGTCATGCTGGTGGAGGAATAGAATGCCCTACCAGAAGAACTACTTGACAACCTTGTGGCCAGCACGGGAGTATGTAGCAGACCATGCATTGCCATCTTTGGTACTGAAATACCTTACTACGAAACATGTTCCATCTTTTGTAATGTACAGGGGAGCATATAAATCTAGGTGACTTCAGTACAATTACTGACTTTGAAAAAAGTGTATTTTCTGTTCATCCCATTGCATGTTTATTTGTTACTTCTGTACTAACTGCAACAGTTCTTTCTATGTGTTGTCAAGTTTCATTGAGCTATGATATCTGACACTGACACATTGTCCAAAAGTTACTTTTGTTCTTAAGTTTTAAACATCAGTGTAAGTTGATGGTTCATCTGCTTATTATGAGTGTCATGTCACTTACTGTTGCTACCTTGCACCAGGTATGGGTGTTGAAACAAAAATATTGACAATTGATATTGTACAAAACGTAATGTACATCTGGGAAATATCAACATTTGTGTGTCCATATTTTAGATTCTTTTTTGAAACTAAAAGAAAATATCAAAGTGCACGCTCCAGTTGTTCCAGCAAATGTTGAAAGATTTTCTTGCTCACAAGCACTTGTCTGACTAGAGACATTCTCTCATTTTCGAAAACATCTGCATGCTGACTGACACACACTGCAATGACTCTACACTGGTTATATAACAATTTTCATAAATCTTAAAAGAGTGACTTTAATTACGAAAAGCATAGCAATTTTAAATTAATTATCCTTTTTGTAGTTCCAGTTCCAACCTCCTACAGTTTTTTAACTGCTCTAGTTCATTGTAAAGGTCACTTTATATATACCTTATATCAATTTTACATTTTATCAGTATCTTCACTTCATTTACCTATAACTTTAAAGGTATCTTATCTAGATGAAAGCTGGGGCCTGCAGCTACAGATCCTTGTTCATAATAGTAAACTAAATGGATCCTCACTAGGGACAATTCCCCCCCCCCCCCCCCCCTTTTGTGGGTACCCTTGATTTTAACACCATAAAAAAATAACGTACGAGCATTAGTGTAATAGTTTCAACTGCTCTATTGGCTACTAATGGGATTTTCTGTCATCTATTGCACATTGCAGAAAGAGAAGGAAAATGAGAAGTTGTTGCCCAAGGCTTTCATTATCGATGGAGTTTTCCAAACCGTTTGGGAGCACTGAGTGGGAAGAATTTTCCATGAAAAGATTACTTCAGACTGATTACTGTTATTATAACTATAAGAAGTTTTTCAGCATAGTACTAATGGCTGTTGTAAACTAACTGTGAATTTATAATGGTTGATGCTTGCATTAACAGAAGAATTTCAAACAGAGGTGTTTTGAGCTACACTGATTTCTGAAAATCATTACTTGACAATGCAATAAAAAATCCCTGCACAATGTAAAGGGTGACAATTATTGAACTACCTGAAAAAAAGTAAGTTAGTTACAAACTAAGGCATACACACACTTTATTCAACATGTAAATGTCACTATGGATATTCGAATTTTTGTTATGACATATTCGATATGCCTGCCACCATTGGCGATGATGTGGCGCAGAAGAATAGTGAAAATCTGCATGACTCGCTGAAGTGTCTGAACATTGACACTGTCAATGACCTCCTGAATGGCCGTTTTCAGCTCAGCAATGATTTTGAGTTATTGCTGTACACCTTGTCTTTAATATAGCCCCACAAAAAGGAGTCGCATGTGTTCAGATCTGGAGAATATGGCGGCCAATTGAAGCCCATGCCAATGGCCTCTGTATACTCCAGAGCCAGAATGTGATCCCCAAAGTGCTCCTCCATGACATCAAACACTCTCCTGCTTCAATGGGTTCGAGCTCTGTCTTGCATGATCATCATCCTGTCGAAATCAGGGTCACTTTGTATAAGGGGGATGAAATTATCTTCCAAAACCTTCACGTAGGTGTTCAGTAGTTACCGTACCATCGCGGAATATTGCACCGATTATTCTGTTAGTGGACACTGCACACCACAGTCATCCATTGAGGGCGAAGAGACTTCTCGATCGTGAAATGTGGGTTCTCAGTCCCCCAAATGCGTCAGTTTTCCCTACTGATGAACCCATCCAAATGAAATCAGGCTTTGTCACTAAGGTGCATGCGCATAATAATTTCCATCATGCCCCGTGGCCAACCATGCAGTCTAAACGTCCTAATGTAAACTGTCCAGAAGTTATGATGATTTTATTTCATACAGTTCAATAACTGTCACCCTGTATATTGCCAAATAGTGACAAGAATCTTTCATTCATTTTTATGGATGACCATACTTTGCCACTGACAATTTCCTGAATCCTTTCAACCAAATTGGATTATAAATACAACAGCAAAATTTTAATTATCGACTACATCAAGCACGCTGCATTGAAGAGAGTGCATTTGGAATATTGGTCTTACGAATTAGTATACTTCAAAGACCTGTGAATGTGTCTTCCAATGAAGTCCAAATTGTAGTATTAGTCTGTTACCATTTGTTCTAGTTTCTCAGGAAAATCAAGAACACACATAAATGGCTAATGGATCTATAAATATGGAATATGTGGAGTCTGGTCATGTCACATGAGGAACTTGGTGGCAGAATCAGGAGAAGCAGGACAGTGAAGCACTCATTCCTGACATGCAAAATCAGTGAAGGACACTTTTTTTCTTCCTTCAATTTTGAACACCAGGTTCCAAGGCAAACAAATTTCATGTAATACATACAGGGTGGATATAATTAAACTGACAGTGCTCTGAATGGTGCAATGTGGGTTCTGTAGATTGCAGGACACTAAAACACTGTAGGTATGTTCATTAATCAGTGCACTCACAGAGTATGCTGAGAAAGAAAGTTCCGCTTTCTGCCACAAGTTGAAAATATGGTGCTGTAAGCAGTCAGTAAGTGAAATGTTCCATGGTTTGCTGTCAGGATGTTGTTTGCTCTCTGGTGACACCCGTCTATTTATTTTTTGAGGTTACTATTGGTGTAAAGGGTTAAGAAAGTTGAAGTTTTCTGTACAAAATGCCATGGCTATTGAGAAAAAAACCCTGTGCACTGCTGGTAAAGTTGTTTTATCAGAAAGGCAGCAACAATAGTGCTGCACTGCAGGAATATCACCAACAAAAAGAGCTGCTCCATGTCAATAAATGGGCTAAAGAATATGATCAAGAAATTTGAAGAAACAGGTGAGCTAGGTGGTGCAGCCAGGAGAGGGAGACAGCCCATTCTCATGGCAGTTGTTGTTGTTGTTGTTGTTGTTGTTGTTGTAGCTGTAGCTATAGCCAGCTGTGCAACACATGCCTCAAATTCTGCAGCCAGTGCTTCAGCTGTCTCATGGGAATTCTCTATCCCCCACTCAACAGTTAAAAAGATATTGCGGCACATTTTACACTTGTATTCCAACGATATTCAGAATGCACACCAAATGAAGCCCCAAGATAGGCTACAAACCTGTGTATTTGCCCTTTCTTTATTCAGATGCATGGAAATGAATGACATGTGGCTGGGGTATACTCTTTTGTCAGAAGAGGCACATTTTACTCTGCAAAGTGTTGTGAATGCACAGAACTATCACACATGGAGTTCTACTATGCTACACGATGTGTAGGAATATCTATTGCACACAGCTTGTGTCACTGTCCAGTGTGGTTTCACAAGCTCCTCCATTCTCAGTCAGCATTTCTTCGAAGAGATGACAACTGTTAGGTGTATAGTGACACTGGTTGGTTGGTTTGTTGATTAAGCGGACTAAACTGCAAGGTTATCACTCCCTTTTTCCTTACTCAGATCTCGGATTAAAACCATACCCCAAAAGAATCCTATCACCTGAAATCTAAGGAAGGCCGGTTGGCTGATTCAGGGGAGGTGACCAAACAGTGAGGTCATCGGTTCCATCAGATTAGAGAAGGATGGGGAAGGAAGTTGACCATGCCCTGTCAAAGAAATCATCCTGGCATTTGCCTGATGCAATTTTAAGGAAATCATGGAAAACCTAAATCAGGATGGCTGGACGTGGGTTTGAACATTGTCCGCCCAAATGCGAGTCCAGTGTGCTAACCACTGCGCCACCTCGCTAGTTCCCAGGAAGAAACACAATGTGTAGAACTTTGTGTGTAACATCACTGAAATGGAAAACGAAAGTAGAAAGCCAAAACAGGAAACATTAACTAATAGGAAAAATGCAGTAAAAGGTGTTAAAACAATACAGCAGATGGCCTGGGCTGGTTCATCACAAGAATAGAAAAGGCTGAGCCAGCAGCTCTGCAACACACTAAAATCTCCAGACTAAAAACAAAAGGTAAAGGAACACAGACAGTGAAAACATGAACACCACGTTGAACAGACAGTGCCAGATGAAGCAAGAAGTGGTAAAATGTAGGTCGGGCGAGGGCCCAGGTGGCAGCGTGAGGCACCCATCCTTAGATTGAGTGATAACCCCCTCCCACCCCTCAAATAAAACTTAAAACTAGATCAGCTGTTGAGGCATTGTCACCTAACACCTCAGGCAGTGTGATAGGAAGGTTAAAAATCCACTTCAGGGTGGTGAGATTGGGACAGTCCAACAAGATGTGGACTATTGCCAATCAAGAAACTGCAGAAACATTGGGGTGGAGATTACTTGTGCGTCAGCCAAGCAGGACCGATGCGGAGCCGGCAAAGGACTACGGAGTCCTTGCTAGTGGTTCACATAGATGACCTCCACACATTTGTTATCTCCCTTATAGCAAGTAATTTATTGGCATAGTTTAGGTGTGTGTCATTTGGTATTCCAGATCACGAAAACTTTATGCCATAATACCAAACAGAGATCAGTTTCTGGTTGCGCCAATCACCAGAGTTGGTTTATTGGTAGTCTGCTTTGCCAGTCTGTCAGCAAGTTTATTTCCCGGGATTCCAACATGTCCTTGGGTCCAGATGAAGGTCACTGAACATCCACATTGTTCGAGTTCATAAACAGATCCCTGGATAGTCATTATCAAAGGATGGTGAGGGTAGCAGTGGTTGAAAGCTTGCAGGCTGCTTAAGGAGTCACTACAGATGAGGAAAGACTTACCAGTACAGGAGCGGTGTGTGTGTGTGTGTGTGTGTGTGTGTGTGTGTGTGTGTGTGTGTGTGTGGTTGAGGTTTACGGGCGCTAAACAGCATGGTCATCAGCGCCCAAACGCATAAAAACAGGAACACATGCAGTGAAGGGACTAAGACGAACAGCAAACAAGGAGAACGGCTAAAAGACACAGACCTGACGCAGTTCCAAATCCTCACATACGGAGGCAAAACAAGAGGAGAAGGAACACACTAAAAGGAAAGGAAATACAAGGAAAAGAGAACAGAAACTGAAGGGAAACAAGGAGGTAATCGTGAGTGGCTTACCTAAACCCTGGGTGAGCCAGTCACCCAGCAGCACATTAAAACCCTCTCCCTAAAATCTGAGGCAACAAATTGGACAGGACACAAAACTGTAAGACCTTAACTACAGTCGTTGCATCATCTTGCAAAATAGAGGGCAAATCTGGTGGTAGAGAAACCACCGCCCTCTGGTCAGAGAATAAAAGACAGTCAAGTAAAATGTGGTGGACAGTAATCTGGACGCCACAAGCACTGCAGATTGGGGGGTCCTCCCGTCGGAGTAAAAAACCATGCGTTAAGGGACTATGCCCGATGCGGAGGCGAGTGAGGAGAACCTCATCCCGCCTGCATGACTGGTAGGACGTATGCCATGGCCGCGTGGTGGCCTTGACCAGACGCAGCTTATTTTCACCGACTGCCAGCCACTCCTCTTCCCACTGACGCATAACGCGAAAACGCAGGAGGGAGGTAACAGCATGGAGGGGGACGGCACATTCAACAACGTGAGGGAGGGAACATGCATCTTTGGCAGCCACATCCGCCAGTTCGTTTCCCCTAATACCCATGTGCCCCGGCATCCTGCAGAAGGAAACCTCCTTCCCCTGCCGTTGCAGGAGGAGTAGGGCATCATGGATGTTCTGGACGACCGTATCCGCTGGGTACAAGTGTTGCATGGTCTGAAGGGCACTCAGGGAGTCAGAACAGATGAGGAACTTAAGACTGGGAACACATCTCATCTGCTCCAATGCCCGCAAGATCGCAAACAATTCGGCATCAAAGATGGTAAACGCCGCAGGAAGCCGTAACTTGACGACTCGAGCAGGGAAAACAACAGCACAACCAACAGAGTCCCCCTGTTTAGAGCCATCCGTAAATACTGGTACATGGTCGGGATGCTGGTTTAAAATATCATAAAATAAGGAGGTAAAAACAAATGCAGGAGTGCAGCTCCTCCAGTACTCTGACAAGTCTAAAAGGACACTGGGCCTCTGGAGCAACCAGGGAGGCAGGCGAGTAAAACCTTGTCGTTGGGGGGCCACACGCTCCACACCAAGGGACTCAAGCAAATGCTTGGCACGAATTCCAAATGGTCTCATTGCCCTGGGACGACTGGAAAAGAGACGTTCCATAGGCGGTCGGGCAACGGTAGGGTATGCAGGGGAGGTAGGACAGGCAAGGAATTGACACACCTGTCGCACCATGAGGAGTTTCCGCCGGATGGCGAGCGGCGGTTCCCCTGCCTCAGCACACAGGCTGGGGATGGGACTGGTACGCAAGGCACCAGTGGCCAGCCTGATACCCTCATGGTGTACTGCGTCAAGAATCTTCAGATACGAAGGCCTTGCTGACCCATACATGGTGCAACCATAGTCAAGACGCGATCGGACGAAAGCCCTATAAAACTGCAGCAGACGCGCCCAATCTGCTCCCCAGGACCGATGCTTCAGACACTTCAAAATATTCAGTGCCTTCAGGGCCCGCACCTTGAGGTCTTTAAGGTGAGGCAACCACGACAACTTGGAATCAAAAGTGAGGCCCAGGAACCGCACAGTGTCGCTAAAAGGAAGAATGGTGTCCCTCAGACGCAATTCAGGGGAGGTAAAAAGACTTCGAGAACGATTAAAATGAACACACACACATTTGTCTGCAGAAAAGGTAAAACCCGTCTTCGCAGTCCATGCCTCTAATCGCTGTATCGTAAGCTGCAACTGCCGACTAGCAGTGACAAGACTGGAGGAAGAACAGAAAACAGCAAAATCGTCCACAAACAAGGAGCATTGGGCAGGACTCCGGATAGTGGACGTGATACTGTTAATAGCGACGGCAAAGAGGGTGACACTTAAAATGCTTCCCTGAGGAACACCATTCTCCTGCACATACAAATCAGATAGCACATTACCAACCCTATATCGAAAGAGGCGGTGGGAAAGAAAGGACCGAATGAAGATGGGGAGACGGTCACGAAAGCCCCACTCATGGAGTTGATTGAGGATATGGTGGCACCAAGTAGTGTCATACGCCTTATGAATGTCAAAGAATACACCTAGACAATGCTGGTTACGTAGGAAGGCCTGCTGTATGGCCGCCTCAAGCAGGGTCAAGTTGTCTATAGTTGAACGACATCTCCAAAAGCCACACTGAGAGGGGCTAAGGAGCTGCCTGGACTCGAGCAGCCAAACCAGACAACGGTTGACCATGCGCTCCAACTTCTTCCTGACACAGCTCGTCAAAGCAATACTTCAATAACTACTGGGATGCGTGCGGTCCTTCCCCAGTTTGAGAAGGGGAATCAAAATCGCCTCCCTCCACGAGTCAGGGTACGTGCCGGATAACCATATCATATTAAAACAATTCAGGAGAACTTCTTTGGATGGCAGCAACAAGTGCTGCAGCATGCTGTACCGGATTTGATCATGACCAGGTGCAGTATCATGAGCCACAGACAGTGCCAAATCCAGTTCCCACATTGTGAAGGGGCAGTTGTAGGGTTCAGAATTTGGAGACCGGAAGTCCAAGTGACCCCTCTTAATGGCAGTGTGGTAGCGACAGAAATCTGGACCACAGTTAATAGTGGCGGTAGATTCCGCAAAATGCATGGCCAGTGTCTGGGCAACGTCTCTCGGCGCCGTGAGGAGACATCCCTGATGCAGCAATGCCGTGACAGGTAGTTGGCTGCGTTTCCCGGAAATCCTCCTGATGGCTTCCCATACTTTCGTAGAATTAGTGGAGCGGGAGATGGAGTTCAAGAACGATTGCCATGACCGTCGTTTGCTCTCTTTAATCACTCGCCGCGCTTTGGCCCTTGCCACCCAAAAGGCTGCAAGATTCATGCATCTCATAGGCGCGGAGCACACTGGAAGATTGAGGTTTTTTTTTATAGAGGTTGGCCTTCCTCGCAATCCAGGCAGTCAAGCTAAGATTACCATTCCCCGCAGCACACAACATTCCACCGCCACGCCATACGGTGGTCGCTGAAGCATGTCCGGGGGTTACGGTGACAGGAGACTGGCGGCGCTGACCAGTCCCCAGCTCAGGACCCCGGGGTCGCCAAGCCCGTACTCAGCAAATGAATGCTGAGCCCCTGGGGGCTACAGGAGTGGATATGCTCAAGAGCGTGAGAAAAGGCTACAACCCTACAATGAAAATAGTGCAGCCATCTGGTAAAGAGTACTGTTCAGTTACGTCCAGCTTGAGCACAAGAGAAGCCAGCCTAACCACCTACCATCAAGCCATCAGTGTACGCTATTTCTGATCTCTGAAATGCACCAAGAATAGAGAAAAATTGGTGGCAGAGGACATCAGGATGAACCGAGTCTTTTGAGCCTTGTAATAGCTCTAGATGAAGCTGTAGTTGAGGTACACACCATGGAGGTGTACGTTAGTGAACCTGGAGAAGAGGTGGTAGAGGGAAAGACTTAGCTTCAATGAGAAGGGACCAGATACACACTGCAGTAGGGTATTTACTGCTTTCTGGAAATGGTCTTCAACGATTAATTGTGTCATGTTATGCTCCTAACTTGCTTTTTCCCTCTTGAAATTCAGTATTATTTTATAAAAATGGACATGAAATTCAAATAATTTGAAAGTCCACTAAAATGCTCCATCCAAGTCAAGTGATGCCAGTGACGTCAATAGTTAACTCAGTACTCCTACTGTCATAATGCTAATTCACAGTGATGTCTTGTTTTGGCGTTTACAAATTGTGCACAGTGTACACATTTAGAAAAACTCCTAAAAAGTTGTTTTCGAGTGTTCCAGAGAATAAGATGTGCAAGATGTGGTTGCACTCTACCAGCAAATTGTCATCATGTCAATGCACAAGTTCACTAACTTAACTAAAAATGTGTAGCACTGTGAATTAACATTAATTTACCTCTGAGACACATTCTCCTACTGTTACAATGATGGACTGCGTCATTCAACGAAATTAAACATCTAGTGAAAACTGTCATTTTACCCAGCTACACCTCAATTATTCAGTAGTTCATTTGTTACAGCAGTAGACAGTCAAATTTTATAACACGATGTCCGAAGATCGCTGGTTCGAATCTAATGTGAAAGAACATTTTTTAACTTATTTGTAGTATGACTCTACTGCCTTCCCATGTGAAAACCAAATTACAATTATAAAACTTCACCACACTGATCAGAATTAGATTATTATTGTGTGTTCCTTGCTGTTTACATGCACTTACATTTGCATTCAATGCTGTTCACAGGTCATGTCCAAGAAGAGATTTTCTAGTTAGTGTGACCACACACTTTTCACTTTATTAGAAACAATGTTTTTATCTTCATACTGTCCAGCTAGGATCCTTACTGTTTAAACTTTTGCAGTTACATCATCTTACATAAAGATGAAGTAAGTCTGCTTCAGATGCTAAAGTTAGTTTACATTCATTAACATCACAGCCCTTACGTTTGTGTCAAGAAAAAGACAGCTACATAGGGAACTAAAACATAATAAAAGTCCTGATTTTGTTACCAGTGTAAAAGATTACAAAAATATTTTTTAAAAAAGTTGTAAAGGCAGCCAAAGAACTGGCAAATAATAGATTTATATTGGATAGTGAAACCATTTAATTGATAGTGAAACCATTTAATTGATGAAAGGAGAAAATATAAAAATGCAGTAAATGAAGCAGGCAAAAAGGAATACAAACTTCTCAAAAATGAGATCGACAGGAAGTGCAAAATGGCTAAGCAGGGATGGCTACAGCACAAATGTAAGGATGTAGTGGCTTATCTCACTAGGGGTAAGATAGATACTGCCTACAGGAAAATTAAAGAGACCTTTGGAGATAGGAGAACTACTTGTGTGAACATCAAGAGCTCAGACGGAAACCCAGTTCTAAGCAAAGAAGGGAAAGCAGAAAGGTGGAAGGAGTGTATAGAGGGTGTATACAAGGGCGATGTACTTGAGGACAATATTATGGAAATGGAAGAGGATGTAGATGAAGATGAAATGGGAGATACGATACTGCGTGAAGAGTTTGACAGAGCACTGAAAGACCTGAGTCGAAACAAGGCCCCCGGAGTAGACAACATTCCATTGGAACTACTGGCGGCCTTGGGAGAGCCAGTCCTGACAAAACTCTACCATCTGGTGAGCAAGATGTATGAAACAGGCGAAATACCCTCAGACTTCAAGAAGAATATAATAATTACAATCCCAAAGAAAGCAGGTGTTGGCAGATGTGAAAATTACCGAACAATCAGTTTAATAAGCCATAGCTGCAAAATACTAACACGAATTCTTTACAGACGAATGGAAAAACTAGTAGAAGCCGACCTCGGGGAAGATCAGTTTGGATTCCGTAGAAATACTGGAACACATGAGGCAATACTGACCTTACGACTTATCTTAGAAGAAAGATTAAGGAAAGGCAAACCTACGTTTCTAGCATTTGTAGACTTAGAGAAAGCTTTTGATAATGTTGACTGGAATACTCTCTTTCAAATTCTAAAGGTGGCGGTGGTAAAATACAGGGAGTGAAAGGCTATTTACAATTTGTACAGAAACCAGATGGCAGTTATAAGAGTTGAGGGACATGAAAGGGAAGCAGCGGTTGGGAAGGGAGTAAGACAGAGTTGTAGCCTCTCCCCGATGTTATTCAATCTGTATATTGAGCAAGCAATGAAGGAAACAAAAGAAAAATTCGGAGTAGGTATGAAAATCCATGGAGAAGAAATAAAAACTTTGAGGATCACCAATTTAGTATTGGAGGGCAGCGTGGAGGGTAAAAATCGTAGAGGGAGACCAAGAGATGAATACACTAAGCAGATTCAGAAGGATGTAGGTTGCAGTAGGTATTGGGAGATGAAGCAGCTTCCACAGGATAGAGTAGCATGGAGAGCTGCATCAAACCAGTCTCAGGACTGAAGACCATAACAACAACAACAGTGAAACCAAATTGAAGGAGTTACGGTCAGTGATCAAAGCTGAAACAGGTGCCACATGTAGAGGCCACAATATTTCTGAAATCAAGATAGAGGATAAAACTATTGTAAATCCTGCTCAAATTTCCGAATTGTTTAATGAATTCTTTATAAATGTAAACAAATCTAATGTCAATGTAGCAGAGTAACAGTAAACTTCTTCAACTGTGAGCAACTTGACGGTCAATTTTTCAGTACCTTTACAAAAACTACAGTAAAAGATAAGTAAAAGATATAGAAAATGTGATACTATCACTAAAAAGTAAAACATCAGCAGGATGGGATGGGATACCATCAAAAGTGTTAAAAACAGTCTCTAAAATAATTGCGCAGCAACTAACTAAAAAAGTTAACCAGTCCCTTCTAGAAGATTATTTTCCAGGAACACTGAAGTACGCAGTAGTTAAGCCCCTATTCAAAAAAAGGCACAAAAGAACTCATGGGAAACTATCGTCCAGCCTCTTTTCTTCCATCACTGTCAAAAATATTTGAGAAGGTAGTCACCATACAAATTCAAAATTTCATAGAAAAATTTAAAATAATTTCAAAAAATCAGTATAGATTTCAAAAAGGCAAAACCACAATATCTGCTATAAATAATTTTGTTGATAAAATTAGCTCGTTTCTAGACAACTCACTGCATGGCACAGGAATTTTTTGTGACCTATCAAAGGCCTTTGATAGTGTGAATCACTCCTTGCTACTTTGTAAACTGGAAAAGTATGTAATTAGGGGCACAGTATTAGAATGGTTTAAATCCTATCTAACTAACCAAAGACAAAGAGTGGTTATAACATCAGAGAAAGGAACTTATACTTCAGAATGGAAAACCATTTCACAAGGAGTACCCCAAGGTTCTGTCTTTAGGTCCCATTCTGTTTTTGTTGTACGTAAATGATCTGCCACTTAATATTGAGTGACACTCAGTTTTATTTGCAGATGACACATCTTTAATCATTGAAAGTAACATTACAGATCAAACTCCACAAACTGTATTAAATACTCTAGAAAACTTAGATACCTGGTTTGATTTAAATAGGTTAAAATTAAACACGGAAAAGACTCAGTCAATGCAATTTAAAACAAAACAAGCAAAATTAATGTTATTCAGGTCAGTCACAGAAACCAGGATTTGCAGGAAGCTATCTGTGTGAAATTCCTAGGAATGCAACTAGATAAAAATCAATCATGGGGGTCACAAATACAGTACCCTGCAAATAAATTAAATAGCCTAGCATATGCGATGAAAATATTGTACAATGCTACCAGTATGGGCATAAGAAAACTAGTATATCACAGCTACTTTGAGTCAGTAATAAGGAATGGAATAGTATTTTGGGGTACCTCAAACCATATGTGTCAAATACTAAAACTTCAGAAAGCCGTCATTAGAAATATGTAAAATGTAGCGCGAAGAAAATCATGTCGCCCACTACTAAAAAATCTGAGTATACTAAGTGGTCCCTCACTATACATATATAAGTTGATTATCTTTGTACACAATAACCCTCATTTATTTGAAGCAAATCATTTTCAACATGATTACAACACCAGAAATCAAAATAATTTTATGCTGTCCACCCACTGTTTAAAACTTAATGCTCAAACTCCACATTATATGGGTATGAAAATTTATAACAAAGTGAAAGGAAGAGAACTGCTCAGCATAAATTTAGAAACAATGAAAAAATCCATATATGAGAAACTAGTGCAGAAATGTTACTATTCAGTAGAAGAATTCATAAATGACAACCTGAAAATTTGAGCAGGAGAGAGCAAATACTTAGGACTGATAATCTTAAAAGATTGTTACTTTTGAAGAAAAATTATTAACTGCTTAATTAAGTAATTATTCAGTATTGTATGTTATATTACTGATATTGTAGGGAAAATTGTAAACCAGTTTTTGTGTTTTGACGAGTCTCCTGTACTTTTAAGTCAGGGGCTTGAAATTGTATGTAATGAGACAATAAACTTCTACTTCTACCTGCACACTGTACATGCTTTATATCTCTCCATATAATCTCATCGTCCCATACCTCTTTGTGCTCTGGACATATGTCGTATCTCCACTACTAGCAAAGCTTCCCAAAAAGTGAATTGTTTGTTTGCAAAGTAAATACATTTATCCTTTGTTGTCCAAACTAAGACTAATTTAAAGCTATATATCAGCATTCACAAAATTCCTTTCATTACTCAAAAGTTGCAATTGCAAAAGTACGTATAAAGCTCGCAACTTCGGCTAATGCTCCTTCACACACATATAGCTTCATATTTCTCCTAGCCTGTGATGTTACCAGAGCATCAGCCACTGACAGAGCATTTTTAATCATGTGATCAGATCCTGATGCTTAATGATTTTTAAGCTTTAATTAAATAAAAATAACAGCTATTTTGTGAGAATATTTACCATAAATGCTATTTATATGTTATAATGAATCAGAATAACAACAATCTGAACCATATTTTTAACATAGGAAAATAGCCTATTGGAGTCCCCGATCTGGGTCACCACTGTGGGAGATGGATCGCCATGTTAGAGAAAAGGAGACAGTGATTTGGATGCTTAGGAAAGCTGTGAATGTGTGCAGTATAACTGGCAAGCAATTGTTGTCATAGGATTTGCCATGGAGGAACTGCAGATTCCATGAGCAGGCTGTTCACAGGTCTCTTTTGGAAAACTCCTGGTGTATATGGTCAACCATCCGCAATGCTGAGGGTGATGCTGAACCATATGCCATGCCCCCATAGCCAGGATGGGACTGTTCAGTGGCTTTGTACAGCTGCAACAGTGTAGGGCAATCTGCAACCCAGTCGGGGTAACTCAGACAATGAAGAATATTAAGATGCTGAAAGCACTTATGCTTAAGAGATGAAGATGGGGATGCCAAGTTAAGCAGGCTTTGAAAACCAGTCCTAAAAAGCATTAAGAGTCCACTACAGTAAGGAGAGAGTCATCAAGATAAATTTGTGGGTGCAGGTGAACTGTACAATGGCAAAAGAAGTGCATGACCCAAGTCTTGGCATCTGTAAACTGAAAGCCGTGGGTGACAGTCCATGATTGAACCTTCCATATGGTTCCTTGCAGTTGACATTCAGCCACACCTATAGTAGATGAGCAAAAGGAAATGCAAAAGTTGTCAACATATAAGGAGTTTGCTACTGAGGACCCCACAGCTTCTGCAAGACCGTTAATGGCCAATAAAAGGAGAGGGATGCTCAGTACAAAATCCTGTGAGACGCCATTGTCTTGGATATGGTGGGAACTGTGTGAAGCACGGACTCGAACTCTGGAGGTGAGGAGTGACAACAAGTTCTGTATAAAAATTGGGGGTGGGCCCCATAGACTGCACTCGTGTAATATAATGACGATGTGGTGTCGCCAAGTGGTGTCATAGGCATTCATCAGGTCAGAAAAGATGTCAATAAGTTGATGACGGCAAGAAAAGACCACTCAGATCGCAGACTCCAGGTTTACCAAGTTGTGAATGGTGGAGTGTTCATGGCAACAATTGCTCTTGGACAGAACCAGAAGACTCAACACTCAAGGAGCTGAGACAACACAACTGCCAGCTCACAATATGTTCGAGCGACTTGCACACAACTGCCGTCACTTCAGATGCAGTTGAAGATGACAAGGATGTGGCATTGATAATCTGCTTAATCATTTGGTGATGGATGCAGTCTGGCCCAGAGGTTGTGTCGGGACATTGTGCAAGGGCACTAAGAAATTCCCAATCACTGAATGGAACATTATATGACTGAGGGTGGCGTGTAGCAGAAGACAGGTGTTGTCATTCCACCTGCTGTTTTAGGGAACAAAAGGCAGGGTGGTAATTCTCAGACACAGAGGTTCAAGCATAATGCTCAGCAAAATGCTCTGTGATTGTGTCCGGTTGGTATATACAGCTCCGTGTGTGGAAATCCCAGGTATACCTCCAGGGTTCTGATATCTGTAAAGTCATCTGGTCTTAGTCCAAACATGGGAAGGAGATGTTCGTGTTCCAGTGGTGGAGATGTACCATTTCCCCAACAGTCCTGCTTCTGTGTTTTAATTAGTTGACAGACTCAGGCACAGTGCTGTTTGAAGGCAATCAGGTGCTCCATCGATGCGTGCCGATTATGACACTGGAGTGCCCACCTATGATCTTTAATGGCCACAGTGATTTCCAGTGACCACCAAGGCACTGTCTTCTGCCGGCGGAAACCTGAAGAACAATGCCAATTCAGCTGCAGAAACAATGGTTGTAGTTACATTTTGGATCACCACATCAGTGTTACCATGAAACAGAGATCCAATAGCGGTGGCAGAGGCAAAAGCATCCCAGTTAGCCCTGGTAAGAGCTCACCTGGGCAAGCATCCAGGTGAGACACACCGGAAGAGGGAAAGGAAGAGCGAAAAGTGGCCACAAGTGGGAAAGGAAGGGCAGAAGGTGGTCACTGCCATGCAAGTCGTCATGAGCTCTCCAGTGTATAAATGGTAGAAGGCTAGGACTGCAAACTGAGACATCAATGGTCGAATATGTGCCCTGTGCAACACTGAAATAAATATGGGCACCTGTATTTAGGAGGCAAAGGTTGGGTTGAGTTAGTGGATTCTTGACATTTTTACCATGGCCAGTAATCTCAGTTCTACCCCAAAAAGAGTTATAGATGTTGAAATCACCTAAAAGTAGAAAAGGTGGGGGGATTTGAAAAATTAGTAAAGCCAATACATTTTCTGGTACTTTACCATCTGGAGGAGGGTAGATGTTGCAAATGGTAATTTCCCGTGCTGTCCTCACCCTGACAGCAAGTTGTATGAAGGGACACAGGTACACTCCAGACAGAGGTCAAGGACATATACACATACTCCACCTGACAGTCACTGTGATTTTTGTAACACCTCCAATAGCCACAAAGAGTAGCACTCTGCATTGCTGGAAACAGGTTTCTTGAAGGGCAGCGCAGAAATCAGGTGTAATGCTCAAGAGTTGTAATGCTCAGCTAGGTGGGGGGGAAAAAACCACCACATTTCCACTTGAGGATGACACTTTCTCGAACCAAGGAGACAGTTTATGCCTCAGGTCATCTGTGGCCACCAGTTGAGTGCTTGTATCCATTACCATTAATTCTGAGGCGTCGGTGAGATTGACGTCCTTGTGGAATGCTAGAATCTCCACCTCATCCTCACACATGGAAACTGTAGGTGGGGACCACCAGAGTCTCTCATTTCGTAACAGTCTTCTTCTTCATCTGTTTGCTCTTTTGCTGCTCTTTATGGGCTCGCTGGGAGGGCTTCTCTGAAGTGGATTCAGAAACAGATGAAGAGCGTGAAGCTCTTTGACCAGCAGCTTGTGGCCCCTTCAGCCACTGGCTGGTGTCCACTTTGGAATTGATGGAGACCTTGGAATGTCGAGTCCCAAGGGACCCCGTCCATGCGAGAGGAGTTGGAAAGGCTGTTTCTTCTCTGGCGGCGGCAGGGGGGAGGGGGGGGGGGGGACCGATGTCATCGGCATTTGGGGGGGGGGGGGGGTCACTGCCCCCACAGAAGGTGTTTCGGGAGCAATGGAAGAAGAAATGCCTCCAACCACCAAGGGGGGGGGGGGGGTGGTATGTAGTTGGGCAGCCCTGAGGGCCCACTGTAGGAGGCATAGATGAAGGGTCTACAGTCGCCAGTGAGGACGACATCACTATAGCTGCAACATAGGACAATATCAATTGAATGGGGTTCAACCGGTCATACTTCTTTTTAGCCTTTTGGTAAGTCAGCCTGTCCAGGGCCTTTATTCCATAATTTTCCTCTCATTTTGAAGAGCCATGCAACCTGGTGAGCAGGGGGAGTGATGCTCTCCACAGTTGACACAGGTTAGAAGAGGGGCACATGAAGTATTCAGATGTGATGTATGCCTGCAATCTCTGCATGTGGCACCGGAATTGCACCAGAAAAACATGTTCCTGAATTTCCAGCACTTGAAGCACCACATAGAGGGAGGGATGTATGGTTTGACATCACTATACCATCACCTTGGCTTTTTCAGGTAACAAATCACCCTCAAAGGCCAAGATGGCAGCACCAGTAGCTGTCCTATCTTTTGGTCCCCTATAGATGTGCTGGACCAAGTGAACAGCCCATCATTCTAAATTGGTGCATAGCTCATCATCGGACTGCAATAGGAGGTCTTGATGAAAAATAATGCCCTGAACCATGTTTGGGCTTTTATGGGGAGTGACTGAAATGGAAATATCACCAGCTGGGGGTGCTGTCTTAATCAAAACTGATGCATATCTCATTTCGGACAGTGCCACCACTTTCCCAAACTTATCCTCTAGGTTTTCAACAAAAAATACAGGCTTCGTAGCCAGAAAGGAGTCCCTGTTGGTTCTGCAAACTAAGTACGGAGGCGAATATGGCTCTCTTGTTTCTGTAGCCCTATGTACCCTGGTAGTTAGGGAGGGGAATTATTTGGAGTCATACTTTTTGGTGCTGAAATCTAGCCTTCCTTTCTTAGAGACTGCTGGGGCCATTCAGCTACCAGCAAAAGATGACTTGGTCTGCTTTACTGTGAGTCATTCACCCTGGTGCCACCCACTCTGCCACTTCGACCAGGAGCTCTCCCCAAGGGTGCCACCCAGCCACAGCAATGGCCACCTGGCAGGATGGCTGTTGCCAGGAGTCCCAAAGCCCCAGGCATCTACTCCTTGGTGGCATCTGTTGGAAGTTTGCAGCTCAGGCATCAGCAGTGAAATCCCTGTGTTGCCAGGGGGCTACAAACAAGATGGTACATGACCTCCCCCCCCCCAAGAAATGTTGTGCTGGAAGTTGGGTGCAAAATGATCCAGTATTATCGTGGGTGCACCCCATAAGACAGCCTTGCCCAAAAAGCTGGATGACAGGTGTAATTACATTTCCATTACAATAATTGGTGCAGAAGGTCTCAGCTTAGAACCGATATATAATGCACCACATAAGGCGTCCTTCCCCAAATGGCCCGCACTTCTGTAGCATTTTGAAAGGTGGAGATCCAACCCTAAAAGGGGACCATAATACTTAAGGCCAAAAAGTAGGAGACTCCTTTCAGTAACTCTTACGACAGGCAGGAATACCTTGGGCCTGTTCTAGCCCCCAAACCAGCAGGGGGTACAGTGGCATTTGCATGTGACATCTGCTCCCTGTTAAACACGCGATTCCAGCTTTGCAAGGACACAATTGTGGCCACACCACTATTTTCATACGAGGTTGGGCGACACCACATGTCGCTTGCCAGGTGAAACATTTACTTAGAGAAACTTTTGGTAATGACCAATTTACCCTTAGGCAATTTGAAGATGTGTGCGCCCTACCAGATCCCCCGACATAAATTCTGGTTTTAATGATATCTGTTGAAGCACAACATATGGCACCATGTTGCTCTGGTTACACTAGACCTGTTGCAAGCAACTGGCGACCATGTCGTGTTACAGATGCTGAATATTGCTGAGCTAGGAGACCATATTAAACAAATGTCGTAACAACTGATCATATCCTAATTAACATGCCAGAACCACCGTTATCATGTGTCTGACTGTTGTCCTCCTTTTCCTACATCCACACCACATTCTGATTGCTTACAGCACCATATTTTCGGCTGGTAGCAGAAAGTGGAACTATAATTTTTTCAGCATAGTTCATGAGCACACTGATTTACGAACAAACCTATGAGGTTTCAGCATACTACGATGTATACAGCCCACAATGTAGCACTTCTAACACCTTCAGTCTAATTACAACCATATGGTATAACGTATGTAATGGGGTACATGCTGTTACTTTGGTGATAAAATGTATAAATACTAATGTATAGAATAATATAAGAAATAAAATTGATATAAAACTATTTACAATGCTTTGCTTAAGTACAACCACATCACACCTCTCTCAATCCTCTGCTGCCTCTCATCCATATGGTTTTATGTTAATGGAAATTACTGAATTAAAAGGGATTTCTTGTTCTTGCAAAAAGTTCACGGCATTGAATTACCAAAGTGTTGGCTCCAGTAACTTGGTAGCAGAAGCTCTGCATGTCATTACACTTTTAATCCTTTTTCAGTTCTTTCCAATGATTCATCCACAATGAATTGAACTTCTTTACTAACTGAATCTATACTTGTTTGATTCTACACACCACAAGGTTGACAAACCCTATTTACTGCCAATAATTCTAAAATGAACACGTGTTCCACTAATTTTTAAGCCACTTCCACAATTCAGTTTATGCTATTGTACAAATTGCATAAAATAAACAGTTTATCATATGAAACTGAGTGACAAACATATACAATATTAGCCAGGGAATATATGGTTCAGCATTCTGTGGAATAAAAATCTAAGTTCAGTAGCTTGTTCAATATATTGCATGACCTCCAATTTTATCCATAGACAGTCAATAATATTGCACAGTATGGAATGCTGTGTAATATTAAGGATAGTGTGGGGGCTTCTTAAAAATAACATATGAATTTCACATCATCTCCAATGCTTGTTGACAGGTAAGCAGTATGCTTTGATGTATAGAATTACAATTGTTGTTGTTGTTGTGGTCTTCAGTAATGAGACTGGTTTGATGCAGCTCTCCATGCTACTCTATCCTGTGCAAGCTTCTTCATCTCCCAGTACTTACTGCAGCCTACATCCTTCTGAATCTGCTTAGTGTATTCCTCTCTTGGTCTCCCTCTATGACTTTTACCCTCCACACTGCCCTCCAATGCTAAATTTGTGATCCCCTGATGCCTCAGAACATGTCTTACCAACCGATCCCTTCTTCTAGTCAAGCTGTGCCACAAGCTCCTCTTCTCTTCAATACCTGCTCATTAGTTATGTGATCTGCCCATCTAATCTTCAGCATTCTTCTGTAGCACCACATTTCGAAAGCTTCTATTCTCTTCTTGTCTAAACTATTTATCGTCCATGTTTCACTTCCATACATGGCTACACTCCATACAAATACTTTCAGAAACGACTTCCTGACATTTAAATCTACACTTGATGTTAACAAATTTTTCTTCTTCAGAAACGCTTTCCTTGCCATTGCCAGTCTACATTTTATATCCTCTCTACTTCGACCATCATCAGTGATTTTGCTCCCCAAATAGCAAAACTCCTTTACTACTTTAAGTGTGTCATTTCCTAATCTAATTCCTGCAGCATCACCCAACTTAATTCAACTACATTCCATTATCCTTGTTTTACTTTTGTTGATGTTCATCTTATGCCCTCCTTTCAAGACACTGTCCATTCCGTTCAACTACTATTCCAAGTACTTTGCTGTCTCTGACAGAATTGCAATGTCATCGGCTACCCTCAAAGTTTTTATTTCTTCTCCATGGATTTTAATACCTACTCTGACCTTTCCTTTTGTTTCCTTTATTGCTTGCTCAATATACAGATTGAATAACATCAGGGATAGGCTACAACCCTGTCTCACTCCCTTCCCAACCACTGCTTCCCTTTCATACCCCTCGACTCTTATAATTGCCATCTGCCTCCTGTACAAATTGTAAATAGCCTTTCGCTCCCTGTATTTTACCCCTGCCACCTTCAGAATTTGAAAGAGACTATTCCAGTCAACATTGTCAAAAGCTTTCTCTAAGTCTACAAATGCTAGAAATGTTGGTTTGCCTTTCCTATATCTTTCTTCTAAGATAAGTCGTAAGGTCACTATTGCCTCATGTGTTCCAACATTTCTACGGAATCCAATCTGATCTTCCCCGTGGTCGGCTTCTACCAGTTTTTCCATTCGTCTGTAAAGAATTCGCGTTAGTATTTTGCAGCTGTGACTTATTAAACTGATAGTTCAGTAATTTTCGCATCTGTCAACACCTGCTTTCTTACAATTAACATTTATAATAAGTAGGCTAGTGTATAGCACAATCCCCTCACCTGTGATATCACAAACATGTCGTTAGTAAGTTGGTCAAAAACTTACATCATATCATACTTCATAACAACAACAATACTTTGTAATATCAATACTTTATATTATCAGATATAATGCAAAAAATAATCTATACTAATACATAAAAGGGGAAATGATGTTAGCAAAGATCTTTAAAAGTTCTTGATCAATTCACTTCAAATTTTTACATGATACTCTAGTAAACATTTGGACAGACACAGTCTATATATCTTTTTAAAAACAACATAGAGGTTTTCTTTTAAAACTGACAGCGAGAAAGAAAATGCTATGCTGCGAAGATGTGCCGCTTCGTTTTTTCTCGCAATAGGTTTCAGCTATAATTGCTGGATATTTAAACCATCAACAAATTGTTTCTTCCAATACACAATTTTAAACAAAAATGGTATACACAGCAATGTGCTATTTTGTTTTCTTCCTCACAGTCAGTTTTAACAGAAAACCTGCATTTGGGAAAGTTATCTTTTTACCTTATCAACTTATTAGAATACTACTTTGCAATCTGATGAATCATCCAAAATTTTGTAATGCTATCTGTTTGCAGATTAAAACTATGTGAAATAATGTCATCGAAGCTTCTATCCTCATAGATCCAGGAGCTGCACATATCTTTCTCATACCAATGATCATAACTGATTTACCCATTCAGTTTAAGCAAATAAAGGTTTCCTTTGCAGGAACAATAAAAAATAGTAAAGTCAGACATTCAAATACACTGAAAATGGTTTGTGATCAGATTGTTTGTGCATGATCAATTTCACAAACAGGTAGTTCAGAAAAACCTGTTCATACTCTTACCACACAGTATCCAAAACTATTGTACATTCTGAAGTTTTGTAATTGCATTGTGTTCAAAAAGTTTAAAAAACCTTAAAAACAATAAAGGCCAAAAACAAGAATGAAGAATTTTCAAATGACTTACATGTACAACAGCCAGGTAATATTTGCAGCGACCCCTGATATTTCGGCGGGAGTACACCCCACCATTTTCAAGGCACAAACTGCAATGGAAAGGCAAAGGCAATGTACAGGCAAATTAAAAATCTCCATTCTTGGAGTAATTCAGCAAAGATAACACACACACACACACACACACACACTAGTGCCACCAAAGATGACCAAAGTCAGAGGTATCGATAGTCTTTGAAAGACAGACTGAACATGCGTTGCACTATCGACCAACTGTACATCAGGTGATTGATGATAATATTGAGTTGACACCTAAGTCTTATGAAGGAAGCACTTCCAACAAGATCAGTTGTATTTTACAGAAATGCGATGTGAAATGCGTTTTCTGACCTCCATTTAAAATTAGAGTGCTTTTGGGTTCTGTTAAGGATGATCTCGGTTTGCATAAGGTATGTGTATATCACATTCCTTGTAGCTGTGGCATGGCATATAATGGTCAGACTATCAGGACCATGGAGGACCAATGTACCGAGCATAAATGACACACATGATTACAGCAGCCAAGTAGATCTGCTACTGCCAAACACTGTTTGGATACTGGTCACCCTATGTTATATAACAATACCGAGATATTGGCATGCACGTCCAGCTATTGGGACAGTGTTATTAAGGAAGCTGTTGAGATTAAATTAGTGAGCAACCTTGTAAACAGGAATGGAGGTTTCTGTTTAAACTCTGCTTGGAATCCTGCTCTCTCCCTTGTCAAGAAAACAGATGGACAGAGTAACTGCTAGTTTGTAGTCTTTCACTATGGTCATCTTTGGTGACACTAGGGTTCAGCTTGTGTGTGTGTGTGTGTGTGTGTGTGTGTGTGTGTGTGTGTGTGTGTGTGTGTGTTTCATCTTTGCTGAATTACTCTAAGAATGGAGGTTTTAAATTTGCCTGTAAATTGCCTTTCTGTTGCAGTTTGTGCCTTGAAAATGGAGGAGTCACTGTAAATATTACCTGGATGAATTCCCCTAAAATGTTTGAAAATTGTATACGCCAGGAGAAACTCGGGTCTCATAAAAATGAAGAAGTCTTTTTCACTCACATTCTGCAACATTTATTATAATTTGACTCCCATAGCTCCAAAGTGGGCCAAAATTTGAGTCCTGACACTATTCCTGCTGATAACCCAGATTAGGATGAATATCCAATTTCCGTACATATTTAGCATGAGTAGTGCATTGCTGGGTTTACCAGTATTGATTATCATGTGAAGTCCAAGTGGAGAAGATAGGTTATTCCACTTAACATACTGACTACAAAGTTTCTGCTGAATGCCACAAAGGCATTAAAACATACCAGAGTAAACATCTGAAACTGGCTGCAATGACCCTGCATTGTTACATATACTCCTTCTACTTAAGAACAACTTAAGTGTACAACGATAAAAATATTGACTCACATTTTTTCCATTCATCATGTGAAACCGTGCCATTGCATCACTTATTGCATAGACACGCACATGGCCCATATGTAATTTTCCAGAAGGATATGGTATCATAGAAAGTACATAACATTTTGGTTTATCACTATTTTCATCAAATACAGGGTTCTTCAATTTATCCTTCCAGTATTCCTCAATGCTATGTTTTATGTCAATGCTGAGGTCTTCATTCTGCAGCATAAATGAGAAAGATAACAGATTAGTAATAAGTTTTCTTTCAGAAAATTCATGACAGTTGGCTGCATTAGAACAATTTATTAATTCACTACTGGTTTCGGTCAATGGCACAAGAAAGTGGCTACTGCAAGTCACTTATCTATCACGCTAACCCAGACAATCATATTAACTGTCTGTTTCATGAGTAATAATATCGATGAACAATGATTTTCATACATCAGCAACCTTCCTCATGTACACACAACGGAAAACTGGCCATATGTAGTCAGACTCTTTGAAGCTACAAGTGCTTAGGCTTCTCATCCCATCTCCTGACTACACATGGCCAATTTCCTGTTATGTGTGCACAATGAAGGTTGCTGATGTATGAAAAGTATTGTTCTATATTATTATTCATGAAACTGACAGTTAATACGACTGTACAGTTCAGCATGATTGACATGCGACTTCTGGTAGCCAATTTCTCGTGCCAGATGATGGTCAGTGACCAAAACCGGTAGCGAATTAACAAATTCTTGTAATGGAGCCAAGTTTCATGAATTTCCTGAAACATATATTTAGTGCTGACAGCTGCTAAAGAAAACATTTGAAGTTTTATTTTCTGTAATGAGTAACAATCAATGTGTGAAGTACAAGAAGCTCAAAATACATCTATCAGAATTGAACAATGGAAAATCGAAGATTGAATAAGGACAATATTATGCAAACAGTAGACTGCTACTCACCATATAGCAGAGATACTGAGTCACAGAAAGGCATAACAAAAAGGCTGTTAGAAAAGTAAGCTCTTGGCCAAAAGGTCTTCTCCCAAATTAGAACACATACACCTGTATCTGAGCAAACACAACTCTCTCTCTTCCCCCTCTTCTAGAGGGAGAAATAAACCACCACCACCACACTCGTTGAGGGAGGGAGGGAGGGAAAAATGGTCCGTTTTTTGCATATGTTACTAAAGAAACCAGGATGACAACCTCAGTCCTATTATAGGAATATGCTAATCGAGCCTCCAGCTTCCTCGGCGTTAAATGATTCATTTTGATAAGAGAGAAGATTTTGTCGGGGAGGGGGTGAGACAGACTCTACACTGATGATAACTGCAGAGAAAAGTGTAACAGCTCTTGTTTGAAGGACACAATAACTATAACTTGATATCAATCACCTGAAGTAGCTCACACTGCAATACAGGGAGGAAGCAACTACAGAATCACTTAGTCAGTTAGGTTATACACCTTCAGCAGATGACATATAAGCCTTTTCATCATAGAGAATGATAATTTAGAACACTAGACAATACAATTATTAGTGCCCTTACCTAACAATTTGAGATAAATGTGATTACAAAACACAAATACTGTGTAAAATAGAATAAGCAAATGTACAACTGTAAGTTCTCAACTCTGTCTCCCATTCATATCAAATATATCATTTTAATATTTTGAATATAATCTTCATGATAATTTACTTTTAGAAGAAAACACTATTCAGTTAAGGTGCAGAGCAATGCCTTTGCTACTGTTCCTTTCAAGAGAATCAGGCTATTGGTGGTGGGTTGCTACCACTTGAAACTACACTTTAGAGGAGTGAGATACTTCATAAATTCCATAAGACACCTTTAAGTGGCTGGTGAGCATCCTCTTTAACGATTCTACCCACACAAATAATTAGGGTTACACCACAATGTGTACCTGATCTTTCACTGGCTTCAGGGTACAAATTATTTTGGTCCCTCTTGATGAGTCATGATATTGGTTGGTTTAATAATTAAAGGAACCCAACTACAAGGTAATCAGTCCATCCTACCTGGAACAGGCAATTCAACAAAGCAACATACCTAAGAAGGGCCTAGTGTGCAAAATCCATGCAAAGAAAACCTCAACATCTACCAAATGTCAACATAACCAAGAGAAAGGGGGGAAAGGAAGAAAGGCAGGCAAGATGCATTGTCCAGAGAGCAACTGGAGGTCCCCAAAGGCAGTCAGTAAGTGCAATGGGAAACATATTCAGAAAAGAATGACACAGACAGGATGAGAGAGGCACAGGGAAGCAGTGGAAAAACACTAAGCCAAACAGAACATGCGAGAAGGGTGATGAAGAGCAAAAGAGTGGGTAGGGCAAGGGCTGGGGCAGACCACCAAACCGAGACAGCCTCGTCAGGGCAGAGGAAACAGCAGAGTCTCCTGCCAACACATCAAAGAGCCAACAAGGCTGACGTGACTTCCCTATGAGAGATTGGTAAAAACCCCCTTCATGAATAAATTGTAAAACAAGCTCAGCTACTGAGGCATTATCCACTAACAGCAGGGCTTTGAGTGTCCGCCGCAGGGCAGCTAGATTAGGGCAGTCCCACAAAATACGTCATTTGGAGGACGATCAAGAGCATCAAAGCCTCTTGCACTTTGAATTTCTTACACATCAATAGGGGTGATATTGCGGTAAAGAATCAACAACCTGATGCCAATTTCAGAAGCTTTCAAGAGACCCTAAAATATGAGTCAGCGTTCTACATTCCAGTTCATAGATACATTTCTTGAAAGTCTATCTTCACATCACTGAAGACAAAAAATCCACCTTTATCGTTTCCACTGATCTAGTTTTTTCAGACTTTGGCTGTGCAGCCTCATCTTCACATCTCACCATCAAACAGGCACCACAATGACAGTGGTGCAGATCCTTGTAACAAGGAGATAACCAAGAGTCAGCCTAGTATAACCAATGCAGAGCTGGCAAAGGGCGATGGAGTCCTTGTGAGAGGCCCGCATGGAGGACCTCCACAAATCTCCGGTCTCCTTAATTGGCCACAATTTGTTCAGCAACGTCATAGTCTGCCACCCTGCATTCCAAATCCTTAGAATCTGATGGCATAACACCAGTCAAAGGACCGAATCTGCCAATTTGGCCAGTGTGTCGGTGAGTTCATTCTCTGGGTTCCCAACATGACCCAGGATCCAAGCAAAGAGTATAGTGCGTCCACACTGTTCGAGGGCAAGAGGGGAATCCCAGATCGTCAGGACCATGGGATGGTGAGGGTAACAGAGGTCAAGTGCTTGCAAACTGCTCACAGAGTCACTACTGATGAGGAAGGACTCACCAGTGCAGGAACAGATATACTCAAGAGCACGAGAGATGGCTACCAGCTTCAAAGTAAAAACACTGCAAATCTCCAGCAAGGAGCAGAGTTCATTGCATCTTGCATGAATGTAAGTGAAGCCAGCATGACAGGAAACCACTGAGCCATAAGTATATACTACTTCTAAACCCCCAAATGCACTGAGAATGGGGAAGAGTTGGTAACGGAGGGCCTTACGATGAGATAAGGCTTTTGGACTTGTGATAGGTCAAGACATAGACCTGTGGACAAGGGATGCGCCACGGAGGTGTATGTGAGCAGGCCCATAGAAGAGGTGATAAAAGTGGAAAGCTGTAGTTCAGAAAAGAGGAATTACATGTGGATGGCAATCATAAACACAGATGTGGGCTACCACTGTGGGAGGTGGATCTCCATATCTGGAAAGAGGAGAAGGTAGTTCGGATGCTCAGTGGAGCAGCGTACGCATAGGGCATAAAGGATAATCTATTGATGATTCAGAACCTGCAATGTTGACATCTGCCTCCCCAAGGAAACCGATCACAGGGCTAGTCCAAAGGACACTAGTTGCCAATCATACACCACAATAATGTATTGGTTCCAGAACCTGTAACGTCAAAGGTGATACCGAGCCACATTCGAGACTCCCGTAGCCTAGATCGGCTGGACCAATGCTGTGTAAAGCCGTATGCGAGCAGAGCAATCCACAACCAGTTGGCGTTGCTGAAGCATTGAAGTGCGCTCAAGTGTGACCAACATGTCTGCTTTAGTTGATGAAGGGTGGCAAGCCATGTCAATCGGGCATCAAAGATAGTCCCATAAAATGATGAGTGTCAACCACACTGATGGACTGGCCTTCAAGATACAGATCCGGATGAGGATGGGAACAGGGATAGAATATGCTAGTTGTGGTACGAGGTACCCTCCGCCACGGACCGTATGGTGGATTGCGGAGTATGTATGTAGATGTAGAGAGATGTAGACTGTACAGAAATATGTAACGCAGGTCTTGGCAGGCAAAAAATGGAAGCCATGAGTGATAGTGCAAAACTGCACTTGGTGTATTGCTCCCTGCAATATGTGTTCAGCAATGCCCATCGTGGATGAACAAAAATAAATGCAGAAATCATCAGCAAACGTGGAGGGGGGACACTGTAGGCTTTGCAGCTGCCACCAGACCACTGTTAGCCACTAAAAGGAGAGGGACACTCCAAACAGAACCCTGCAGAACTACATTCTCCTGCACTTGGGGGGGCGTTGTGCTACAGGAATCACAAATGTGTACCTGAAAAGTGTGACATGGAGGTTTCAGATAAAAATCGGGAGTGGGCCTTGATGCCCCCACTCATGTGAGGTAGTGAGGGTGTTGTGGCACCACTTGGTACCGTAAGTTTTATGCATATCGAAGAAGACCCAACAAGGTGTTGATGCTGGGCAAAAACCATTCAGATAGCAGAGTGGCCTTGGCAGAAACTGCCCTGGGTCAAAGCCAAAAGGTCCTGCAAGTCTTTGGCTCACCATCCATTCAAGTAACTTGCAGAGGACATTGGTTAAACTGACTGGAGGATAACTGTTCAGTTGAGGAGGCAGTTTGTATGATTTAAAAACTGTAATAATGATACTTTCTTGCCACCGGGAAGGGAATTCCCCTTGCTCCAGAGGTGGTTAAAAAGGGCAAGTATATGATGGTAGCTAGCCACCAATAAGTGCTGAAGCATTTGGTTGAGCACCCAGCCTGGTCCAGGAGCATGTCGGGGCAAAATGGAAGGGCACTTGTGAATTCGCACTCACTAAACACGCAGCGGGGAATGGGGGGAAAAAAACAGAAAGGAAGTCTTCCTGGTAGATCAAAACTGTGTGCCAGACCAAGACTTGAACTCAGGACCTTTGCCTTTCGTGGGCAAGTGCTCTACCAACTGAGCTACCCGAGCACGACTCGTGCCCCGTCCACACAGGTTTACTTCTGCCAATATCTCGTCTCCTACCTTCCAAACTTTAAAGAAGCTCTCCTGCGAACCTTGCAGAACTAGCACCCCTGAAAGAGTGCTAGTTCTGCAAGGTTCGCAGGAGAGCTTCTGTAAAGTTTGGAAGGTAGGAGACGAGATATTGGCAGAAGTAAAGCTGTGAGGATGGGGCATGAGTCGTGCTCGGGTAGCTCAGTTGGTAGAGCACTTGCCCATGAAAGGCAAAGGTCCCGAGTTTGAGTCTCAGTCCGGCACACAGTTTTGATCTGCCAGGAAGTTTCACATCAGCACACACCCCGCTGCAGAGTGAAAATCTCATTCTAGAAAGGAAGTCGTTCCACACAGAGTTTGAGAAGACAGAATATAGGTGGACAGTGAACAGACACTAAGACCTGGGCAAAATGCTCAGCAATAGATCCCACACTGGTGAGGGTAACAACATTCAGGGAAATGCCCAGGACACCTATAGGAGGAAATGGCCAAAATTGCACCTGATCTTTGCCCATACCTGTGAAGAGGGAGTATGCAGCCCAATGGCAGCAACATATCTTTCTCAACAATCTGTTTCTGATGTTTAACAAGATAGCAGGCCCAGTGGCAAAGGCATTTAAATACCAGGAGGTGGTAGAGGGATGGATGCCATTGGTAACACTGAAGAGCACTGTGGTGGTCTTTAATAACTCCAACAATTTCAGGGGTCCACTAATGGACAGTCTTCGACTGGGGAGAACCTGAGAAAGAAGGAATCGCCAAAGCTGCTGCCGAAAGGATGGCATTGCTCAAACTCTGTACAAACTCATCAACACCACTGTGTGGAGGAGCAGTTACTATGACAGCCGAGGAAAAGGCATCTCAATCCACATTAGTTAAAGCACATCTGAGAGGGTGTCCAGATGAGTGATTCCTGAGAAAAGATACAACGATAACAAAATGATCGCTGTTGCACAAATTGTCATGAACCCCCCATTGAATTGAGGGGAGGAAGCAAGGGCTACAGATGGAAAGATCAGTGGACAAGAAAGTCTCATTTGCCACACTAAAGTGAGTAGGGGCACCAGTGTTGAGGAAGCAGAGATCAAGATCTGCCAGCATGTCTTCAACAATCCTGCCCTGGTCAGTGGTCACAGAACCACCACACAGAGGGTTATGGGCATTATAATCCCCAGGGAGAATGAAGGGTGAAGGGAGCTGTAGAAGGGTGGCAAGAAGGATAGAAGGGTTAGTCTCTGGGGGAAGATAAAGATCACTTATCTGTACCACAGAGTCTAAATGGATCCAAAACACCACTGCTCCAGTGCAGGACGAGGAGGAACCCAGGATCTAACAATGTCCATGTGGACCAATGTACAGACAGCAATAGCAACTCACCAATGGCCAACCCGGTTCTGGCAAAAAGCTTAAAAACACGAAGGGCCAACAATTGAGTATGCAGAAAATGTGATTTCTACAATACAAAACAAGCTGCATAGTAGAAAGAAAGAAGAGACTGCAATTCTAGAAGGTGACAATAGTAACCGGTACAGTTCCATTGGAGGAGAGTAGTACAAGAGGCTTGATGGACGTCAACTAGTCCATAATCAGCCATTGTGCAGAGTCAGTGTCCATCAGCAATAAGGATGGGGTTACATCCATGAATGTAAGATCAGATCCTGATGGAGAGGGAGGGCTGACAACCCTGGGACGTTGGAGGGGGGGGAGGAGGGGTCTTGTGCTGAGACTTACGCACCATCGTCGTCATAATACTCTCTTTCGGAAGGCGAGAGGAGGTGTAATCGAGAAGACAGCAAATTGCAACAGGAAATGAAAGAGAATGAGCAGCCTTGAGGACCACTGAGCACTGGTCCTCAAAGTAACATGTTTCTTGTCCCGGAGATGCTGGGCAGGGAGCCTGATACCCACCAGGTGCCAGAGAAGAGGGTTTCTTCCATGGCCAAGGAAAACGATTCCATCATTTGCCATATACAGCTTTGAGAAATGTATGTCCTGTGGGGATTTGAACTAGCATATTTCCCAATAAAAGGTGTGTCTTAATGCTACACCAGCTTGCTCTGCAAGTTATCAGCAAAAATGATTAGATAGCACAAAAACTTTCTGAACTAGTTAACGTGTTTGATTACCCTCTACACAAATATGACATTAAACTGGTGATGCTGGATGCATTTCCCTTGTAACCTCTGGATCATATACAACCTATAGACTCTAAATCAGTACAAGGAGTAATCAAACAAAAGGTGTTGAAAGATGGAAAGAAGAAATCTGTATTTGGTACCCTTATGTTTCATAATGACAGCTCCACAGGGGACGCACATTTTTGTTCTGCAAAGAAAATTTTGCCATGCATATAATACAAAGTGTTGCTCTCTTTGTTTTATGGAGACCATGACGTTCACAGGAATATTTTATTTTACTCAGTGGAAACACTGTCCTACTAGTATCTAACACAGACACTGAAGCATTATCCTAAAACATCACATCTGGGAAATCAAATTTGGCATCTATTTTTATTGCTTCATTACAGTTCAAATCTTATTTTGTATGAATGAATGAATGAAATTTTATTGTCGTTTAGCTATTACAGCAATTGACAAAGTCAAGTTACATATATACAAGTTATACAGCATATATACATGGGTTAAAGATCAATATGTGACATAGGTTTTACATAAAATACAATATTTAAAATGAAATAATATGAAAACATTGCATCATAACTGATTCAGTTAAAGAAATTATGCTGCACTCTCCAAATCGGTACCACTATGATATTTTACAGTCGTAAAATTCCTGAAGTGAGTAGTATGGATTTGCAGCTAACCAACTGAACAATTTGTCTTTAAACAAATCAAATGGAGCTTCTACCCATTCTAGTGGCAAATTATTAAACATCTTCATACCCACCACTTCGTAGCTGTTCAATGACTTGGATAATCTGTAGTAAGGTATGTCAAGATTGCTACTATTTCTGGTTCCATGAGAGTGTACATCTCTTCTACACTGGTATTCTGATAAGTTGCTCTTTATATGCAGTAGGGCAGTGTAAATATACATGTTTATCACAGTTAATATTTTTAAGTTGATAAACAGTGGTTTGCAGTGGGCCAGTTTATCACTGTTTGTGATAATTCGAATTACTTTCTTCTGAAGTACCAAAATGTCCTGAAGGGGTGAGCTATTGCCCCATATTAAAAGCCCATAAGATATAATACTTTGAAAAAAAGCAAAGTAGGCTGATCTTACATAGGCCGCAGGTACATAGTTTATTACATTCTTTAACAAATACACCACTCTAGACAGCCTTGCACTAATGTATTTGCCGGCCGTGGTGGCCACGCGGTTAAAGGCACTACAGTCTGGAACCGCGCAGCCGCTACGGTCGCAGGTTCGAATCCTGCCTCGGGCATGGATGTGTGTGATGTCCTTAGGTTAGTTAGGTTTAAGTAGTTCTAAGTTCTAGGGGACTGATGACCTTAGAAGTTAAGTCCCATAGTGCTCAGAGCCATTTGAACTAATGTATTTAATATGTGGCTCCCAAGTCAGTTTAGTATCTATAACAATACCTAAGAACTTAACACTATTCTTGAAGTCTTCTGCTGGCGGATCTCTCAAACTAAATACAATCTTTTGAGTTTTACTCTCATTAAGCAGGAACCCATTAGCTCGGAACCAGACTGATGCCTGTGATATTGTGTTGTTTGCCACAGTTTGGCGCATATCAATGTCTGAGCTGATATTGAAAAAAGTGGTATCATCTGCATAGAGAATGGAGTGAGTATTTATGTAGGATGGTAGATCGTTTGTCATTAGGATAAATAGCAGAGGTCCTAATACTGAGCCTTGTGGCACACCGCACTTAACTTCAGCTAGCTGTGATCTCTGTTTACCAATACAAACAATTTGTCTACGGTTGCTGAGGAAAGATTCAAAAATGTTGTCAACTTCACTGTTTGTGATTCCGTAATAAACTAGTTTGTTGAGGAGTGAAATATGCTCCACAGAATCGAAGGCTTTGCTAAGATCACAAAAGGTAGCCTGAGCAAAATTTTTTCCTTCATAAGCATTAAGCACTTTTTTAATCAGGGAGTCAATGGCATGGACTGTGGATTTGCCCTTCCTAAAGCCAAATTGTACCGCAGTAATAATGTTATTACATGTCAGATAATCACACAACTGGGAGTTGATGATGGATTCCAAAACTTTAGATAAAATAGGTGTCATGGATACTGGGCGATAGCTAGGTGGGCAATTTTTGTCTCCTTTCTTGTAAATGGGCACTACCCTACATAATTTTAATACTTCTGGGAATACTCCTTCAATTGGACATCTATTTATACATTTAGTAAGAGGATATACTATGTAGCCAATTATCTTTTTTAACATATTAAAAGAAATACCATATATATCTTCACTATCAGAGGGTCTAAAATTATTTACAAGAGTTAAAACAACATCTGGTGTGACTTCTGTTAAAAGGAATTTATCGTTCAGGGTGTAGTCTACATTATGGTATTTAATGAGATCAGCACAGTCTCTTGTGGCCTCACAATGCTTTCCCTAATTTGGTTAACAGATTTTATACAGTAGTTATTAAATTCGTCTGCTGAAATTACTACCTCAACTTTCTGCTTGCTTTTGGCCACTGAATTTATTATAGTCCATGCTTTTCTGTATTTATTTTTTGATGACTCAATGCTGACTAGGTTATGTTGTTTTTTGGCCTCATTTAAAGCATACTTCTATTCCTTTTGTGCTCTTGAGTACCTTTGTTTAGCCATATCAGTTTTCTGAAGTCTGTAAGAATCTCTATACAACAACCACCTTCTTTTCATATTGGCTAGTTGAGCGGTATACCATGGACTCTTATCCCTATGTCTATTACTGTTACTTTTAGGGTTAACTTTACATTTGTATTGAGAGCAGTTAGTCTCGAATATATTTAAGAAATAATGAAAAAATCTATCAAACGATGTATTGGCAGAGCCCTGAGCATTATTGTTAAACAGATGTGACCAGTCATAATTACTGAGTGAGACCATGAAATTAGACAATTTTTCTTGCGTTATTGGACTTGTGATGACTATTTTAGGCTGTTTAAACTCCTTATACTCCATGTTAGGCCTATCTGTATCTATTTTTACCCAAACTGAGTCATGGTCCGAGAAATTGAAGACAGATACGTCTGAATACAGTAACTCTCTATTGACATTTGTAAGTATGTTGTCGAGACAAGCGGACTGTCTTGTGGGTTTGCAGTTCGTAAAAATGAAGTTGAACTGTCGTAACAGGTTTTTAAATTCATTTACAGTGTGCACATCTTTGTATTCAATCTGTCGCTCGTTAAGAGTTGAATGCAATATTTTTGGGGAAAAAACTCAAGCTGGAAGTCAATTGGGGGGTAAGTAGTTATCTGCGATTCAGCAAGAGGCCGATTATTTCTTCGAAATTTATCGACCTATAATTTCCAAACGTTGCTGGAAACACTACAAATTTCCTAAATTCATCCATAATGTAATTCCTGATTCACAAAACGGGGTGTCTCTCTTTTATACTTTCACTTACCCATCTCCTAATTCCACTAGATATACACCTGCTGTTCTTCCCATACTTCGAAAGTTTCTCGAGAAGACAACTTGAAAAAGCTTTCGAAATACTCGCCGGCACAGGTACCATTCTGAAGTTTTGTTTTCTTACGAGTTTTTGAATAACACAGCTTAGCGTTATATTTTAAATGTTGTACTACAAACATCTGTCATATGTGTGATCGCACATTGTGGCGACTTGCGTCTTTCGGTCTATTTCTTCTTTTTATTTGCTATTGCTTCATCCCAACACTTCCTTATCCCTAATGTTTTGTAAACTATTAGGAAGAAGCACCTGGTTACAGGCGTCTAAAGCTAGCGAAATGAGGGATGCTCAACTACCGGACCTACCGATAGATGGCTCTAGCGCGTGCCGGTCGAGAGATCATATCATTGAGTGTCCGCCATATCTGAATTTGACAAAAAGCGAAGTGTCAAAACACGGATGAAATGAAAATGTTTTTCGTTCTGCGCCCTCATAAGTATTTTATGTTGGATGTTCTAGATATCTACACATCAACGTAATGAAGTGTTTCTAATCTAGCGAGAAAAAACAGTGACAGTTCTGCTATGAAATTCCTAAATTCGAGTGTGTTTTGAAAGTTTAACAAGCTGACTTATAAATTGTTTACTATTAATTTTACGAGTGCTTTATTTATTTCCCCGTTTTAAAACACTATTTAAGATTCAATGGAGGTCAAAAAATTACCGTACTTGCCAAAGCTTTTAACTACAGGTATAATTCGGAAAGTCAAATGTGGAAAATAGTGAAGACGTCTCTTGAAAAAAAGTTGACATCGTTTGCTTAGGGGTATCTTTACTGACAACAGAAATTACAACTGAACTATTAAAGTATTAATTACGTATAAACGGAAATAAAATCATAATTGTTTTCTTTTGAAGTGATGCATTACCGATCTGCATATATGCTGACACTGTAATTGCAACACGCACTTACGAATTTGGCTCTCTCTTTGATCAGAAATTTAAGTGCCATGATTTTATTAACGCCTGTACATGACACGGTGTATTTTAACTGAGTGATAAGGTAGAAGCACCAGTTTTTAACAGTGCTTCAGTCTTTGATACGAGACAAGAAATACATTTAAATGAGACAAACACAAAGGCCAACGTTAAGGCTCCTCTTAAATGCATGACTTGTATCATTTGGAAGTCAAGTCTAGTAATAATATTATATTGGACTGATCCATGATGATGTAGGAAGTGAAGGAACTTGTTGAAAATAACCTCGATCACAGCTGTTAATTTTAAGGCTGGGGTGTCTTAAAACTGTAATTTTCCAGTCTGACACCCAAACAATGACTGGTACCATGGTTTTATTTTAAAATTGAATTCAAAACATGTCAGTGTGCAAAATCAATTACACTTTGAATTACAACCATGGAATTTTATTTCTGTGAATGTTGGTTCCAGTCTTTGACATGGTGTCAATCACTGGAATGACTGGTTGTCAGTATACGGCCCAAGCAAAAAACCAACCTGGAAGTGAAAGCTGCAGAAGCTGGCCAGACAGACACCCCAATGGCTGCTACAATCTGTGTGAGACAAGGGTGACATTATATTGCAAATTTAGTGTAAAAAGTTCCATATTGTCTGAATTTGTCCTATACTGACAGGAAATTCTAGTCCAGTCTATTTTCTTATCTGCAAAAGTACACTAGCCAATACCAGTGGCACAAAGGTAGTGCCACATTACAAACTATCCGGTAACAACAGAATTATTGGTGAACAATGTACAGTAAATAATATGTAATAACCTGAGAAATTCAAAAAGAAATAGAACAGTATTTGGAAAGAGAGTAACATTTTGAAAATAACAAATGATGCAAGTAGAGTTTTCAGTTTTTATGAAAGCTCACTTAATTCCCCCCCCCCCTCTCTCTTCTCCATTATCAAGGGAAAAATGTGATAACATAAAAGTGCAAGAAAGTTGTGTACAATGTTGGAAAGTATGAAAAAGAAAATCTCACTATGCTTCCTCCTCCATGTGAAGAGTATTCCTGTAATAATAGCTAATAGCATACCAAGAACGTGAGGGTGTCACGGTGGAGATTTGTTTTCTGGTACAGACATCTGATACAACTATTCCACAGCAAAATATACTTTCAATAGGTGTGGTACCAGTGCACTCCCGTAGGATAACAGCATATTATGTCCTCCAGGATTCACATTGGGTACACCACATACAGCATAAACTGTACAGCAACTACAATGCTTTGTGAGCAAGTAATAACAGTCAGTATCTTTAATTTTAACGTAACTCTTAACTCCCATAATTACATGCTTATAGGTGTGCTTGTACTACAGGTTATTGGTAAAGCAAATACTAATTGAATAGGTCTTCACACTTTTAATACTTAGCAGAAATACTGAAAAAAGTAAATTGTTTTATTACTTTATCACCTCTATGGCGAATGAAGAGGAACTGACTGGTTTCTTTGAACATTTAATAGAAGTCTTCTTTTTACCTGCAATTGATAAAGAGCCATTCCAAATTCTGTACAGAACAATCTCTCACATTTTTCATGAGGTTTGTTATTCTGTACACTAATATTTCTTCTTCTAAATGGTAAATAATGCATTCACACAGTGTTGGCATTAAAGGTAATTCATGAAATAAATTACATTTAAACCAGAAAATTAAAGGTTCCACATGGCACATGAAAAGTACCATGCTACACACATATATGTACGGATTCCAAAATGTCTGTGAATTTGAGTTACAAACTTTTTTAAATAGAAATATGAAGATCACAATACTTTGGGTCTGCAATAACACAAACGTAAAATACTTTAGTTCCCTATGGGAAGCTTTGTTCTTTACGTGACTCGTGCAACTGCTTTCACTCTTAATGGAAAACTAAATGGTTTATGTTAAAGTTAACTAGCAAAAAGTGTAACCATTTTTGCACAATTTCTGTGAAGTAAGATTCCTTAATGTTATTTCCTTCCGTTGTCATCATAACTTGATAATTTCAGTTCCGTATGGGACATATGAACTAACAAAATGAAATGCTTTTATTACTATGACCAAACAAAATCTTTTTAACATGTAGTACACAGTTCAAATCAGCAAAAAGTGTAACTGTATAATTAAGGTAAATGTTGATGAAAATTAGGCATGTAACATGAATACTGAAATTTCCTAGATTTCCAAGTGTACCTGTAATCACTGTATTCTGTACTTTGTAGTGCTAGAAAGATATTTGCATTCTCCTCCCCCCCTTTCCTCAACACAGCAAAATATAATAGAAAGACATCCTAGCAGAATAAAGACAAAATTCAGAAAATTAGGTTCTAAAGTAATAAGAATGCTTACGATCAATTGGAACATTGTGTTCGTTCTAGGAAGTATTAAAACAAGAATTAACAGAGTAACAATTTTATTGCTCTTATGTTGCAGAGTATCCACAACCATTACTGTTTGAAACATAGGGCCACTGCATACTCCACTAGATTACACCCATCCTGTGATTAAACTGTTCTTAAAGTGAAAAATTCAAGTTGAAATAGCTATTGAGGGAAACATTTTGTCACACTTAAAGCCATCTGTCAAATAAGTGTCAGAACATTTTTTTTTCATTAATTTCACACAAATCACCTGTTTTTAATGCAAGTGCATATTTTGTAACACCAAACATCTTAATATAAGCTTGTAGAATAAACAATTATAATTTTGTTACAATATCTACACAAGACGTAAAGAGTTAATTTTACTTCAATGTGATTCATCTTTTGAAGTTCATCATTACACAACAACAAATCTATGGACAAAATAGTTCTAAAAAATCTGTCAAAATGTCACACCCATCTGCATGGAATGTCCCATTACATAATATTTTCCAATTTTAGCACTATACATGATTAAACAATATGAGTTTATTTAAATTCTACCTTATACTTGATTTGTTGTTTAAAATTTTCTCAGCTGCTTTTTTCTTCATATGTTTTTAAGTGTATGCGGGAGTATAGAGATGCAATCTTACAAACAAGTTGAGCCTGATGTAAGTTCCTCAATCCTAATTTCATAATGGTAATCATGACGAAGAGCAGGAAATGGGTAATCTACAAATTTATTTTTAACACAATGCAAAATCTTGGCCTGTACATATTTCTGTCGCATATCCCCAGCAATCAGAAACATCTGAAACAGTTTCTGAGTATTCTACAACGGAGTACACACAGTCACTTGTTTTAACCAGTTTTCCCCGGTTAACAAAATTTACAAATGCATTTTTATTGGCCATATTGGGAAAAGCATAGAGAGAATCACATTCTAATGCAGATTTAACTACTGGTGGCTTCAGTATGTGAAGACAGTCTTTGCATGTGATCTACCTTGAAAGGCGCAATGACACATACCCTGCAATATAATACAGTATGTTTTGCTTGTAAAATGAGAACTTAATCATCAACTTATCATCAAGAAGTGCACACCACTTCTCTACTTCATTTTCTGCAGCACTTTCATCACTTTCTACTACATGCTTTCTTGCATGAAAATCATAAACAGGTGGCAAACAACACATTAAAATTTGAGCAATTCCCATTCATTGCAGTGACACTGTTACCCAAGAGCAACTTTCTCATGGCACATTTGAACTGGTATGCATTTGTATTGTTCCAAACACCTCTGGACCGAATGCAGGAAAAAAAAAGCTCTATGTGGTCTTGTGACAGTTTATATGTTAGAAAATACTTCAGAGGAGATTCAACACAAAGCATACTTGCCAGAGCTATGTGCCTGACTGATTGCGTATTGAAAATTATCCCAAAAGCAAAAGTATTTCTTGCATGGAGCAGCAACGGAACACCAATGATTTTGATATAATTTTCAGTGTGTGTGAAAATAGCAAGCCAATAAGATTTGTTGTCATCCCTCAGGAGGCTCTTATACCCTTTACCTAATGGATTTCTGGAGTTCAGAATATCAAAAATCCTATCAATATTATACAAGAATTTTACTGTTGCTTCACTTCCTTTAAAATTTGGATCACCAACCCTCCTCAAAAACTTTATACTATCTGCCTCACTAGAACTCAAAGTCTGTGGAGCTAATGAAACAGTCATTTTTCTATTTACATAACTTATATGTTGTCCTGATAGTTTGTTGGCAAATGTCATACCTTCTTCTTGTTGTACCTTGTTCAATTGCTGAATGAAATGCCATCTAATAATGCCAGTTGGAGAGTCAATAGCAGATACTTCTGCTAGAGCATTTCTGGCAAACTTAATCATATGACACATGTCCAAGATACAATAAACATTGTATTTTTCCACAGGATGAGGAAAGTAGCTTTTAAAATCACCCTTGGAAAAATTTAAAGTACAGCCAAGTGAACGTGAAGTGCGTATATTTACCTTGCAGCCATCACATGTAATACACCAAACCCTAATGCCAGAACTATGCAGCCTCTCTACAGCAGATTTTATCAATGTGGCCTGATTATTTGCCTGTACACCGTTGATAAAGAAATATGCAATCGGGCATTTAAATTTGCCTTTAATAGAGACAAGCGTGAAAACCAGAGCCTAAGATGCCTCTATTACTTCTTTTGACTGAGGCACTTCCCTACCAGTCTAAAAAACCTGTGTATTGCTTAGTTCCTTGGTCCCAAAGTACTTGCTTCCTAATTGCCATACTGTCTACAATTAGACATGAATCGCTGAACTGCTCCCTTACAACTGGGTTCAAATCAATGTACTTAAAAACATCTTTTAAGAAGCCAGTTTCACAGTCTACACTTGCTACCCATTTGGAAATTAATGATTTATGGGGCAGAGGCATTAATTTTTGCAGGTATTCATATGGTTCTGGTGAATAAAAGTACACAGTCATCGCAAACATTTTCACATTTGTTGTGTATCTATTACCCTTTGACGAGAGAGAGTTGTTCACTAAATTGCACACTAATTCCACTTGTGTTCCTTTCTGATGATTGAGGAAGTTATGTAACTTCTCAGGAAGATGCCCCTTCTCCTTCAATGAACTTATGATGTCATCCTTGGAAAACACTTTCTTCTCTCTTCTTCGAAGTTTTTCACGGGCGCACTTCAGTTTACGTTTTAATTCGTGCACAATGTTTGAGGAAAAATTGCAAGTTTCGGTCGCCTTGTCTTCCATTTCTACTTTCGACTGTATACCACAATCAATTACTTAAGAACCAACTGCACTCTGAAATAAACAAATAATTTCGTTATATATGACTGAAATAACTCAAGGCTTGATGAAAAAATATTATAAGAAAACTTTGGGGATGTGAAAACATCCTTATACTAACGTTTTCGACACAATTCGCAGCTTCTGCATTGGGTAAGTGGGACATGCTTTCCACAGAAGAATTCTCATTGACAACATTCTCCATGCAATCAGTAGCTTCTGCAGTGGGCAAATCGAGCACGGATTCCAGGACAGAACGCTAAAAACAAAAATATGGACCTGTATTACAACACTGCTTAGACCTATGTAGCCCATTTGTGTCCGTACGAAATAAATTCACAAAAGTCAAAAAGCACACACATAGCAAGGAAATTCATTAGCTACCTCAAATGGAGAAGCATCGTTGTCACTCAAAATCCTAACATGTCGTCGTGGCTGTTTATTTGGTGGCATCAAATGTGCCGGAAAGTCAAAAACTGATGGCACTGCTTCGGGTCTGAAACGTTTCTTCCATGTTCCAGGACTCACTACGTAATCATCTTGCCGGAAAAGGTTTCCACAAAGAAAACTGCAAGACATAGGATTAAAATCTTTCCACTTCACGGAAGTAATCCACTTCTTTAGCGGCTCTGGGTGCTTCAGAGGAAACCTGTTCAAAACATCGAATTAGCAAACGCACTAAGTCTGTATTATTATCGTATTGTATCGGTAGTCCTATTACCTGTGAAATGGTAAGTCACTTTCCTTACTCCATCGCTTCGTACAATTGAAAGCGGAACAAGAAATAGCTATTTCGATAATCCTTAATTCCTTATACACCGTACAGGCCGAGAGAAACTTCTTGGCAAATTCGAATATGGCGGGCAATACAGACGACAGTAATCAGCTGGTAGAGCCATCTATCGGTAGGTCCGGTAGTTGAGCATCCCTCATTTCGCTAGTTTTAGACGCCTGTCACCTGGTTCGCCAAAGATCCTGTTGATGGCAGCCATAGATGAAATCGCAATTTATCAAGTTCGTCAACATATCTACGTAAGCAATTTGAAAAATAAAGAGAAATATTTTGTGCTTATAGCTACATTTCCTTTCCAGGGTTAAAGAATATAAAGACCACATATTATTTGAAAACTTTCCTACTGCCAAAGATACTAACACAGTCTTTTATAAGATCTTTGACAACGTGTTCTTTCCTCGTGTCGGCTGAGGCTAGTGAGGAGAAGACGTGAGAATAATAGTGGTAAGTTGTATCGCATGCCATCGGTTTTTTTCGACGATATTTAAGTGCAGTAATAATTCATATAGTATATTCTTTCATCGCTTTCTAGGTAGAATAAGCATGTTGTTAAGTCCAGTGTTAAAATTTGTTAATCCACTGTAACGAGACTTAACCTCTGTCTTTCAGTGCCAGGATGGCGCCCAAAAGGAATAATATGATCCCTAATGGGCATTTTCATAAGGATTGGCAGCGATTTGTGAAAACTTGGTTCAACCAACCAGCAAGAAAAATCAGGCGTAGACAAAACAGAATTAAGAAGGCAAAGGCTATTGCTCCAAGGCCAGCAGCCGGTCCTTTGAGACCCGTTGTGCGATGTCCTACGTTTAGGTATCATACTAAATTACGTGCAGGTCGTGGTTTCACATTGGAAGAAATAAAGGTAGGTGTAATATGACCATGTGGTTTATGTAATGTTAAGTGATGTATGGACATGTGATGTAGTTATTTAGATGCGAGTTTTCTTTGTAGCTATGGTTGCGGGTATTTTGAAGGATTATGTTGCAGCAGTAGTATTGCCGTTAAATTGTAGCTCATGCTCATTAACCGAAAACACGTTCAAGAACGATGCGGATTCAAAGACTTGTTTCGTGTAGTCAGCTGTTTAGGTAGTCTATTTTCTGTTTAGTACTGTTGCTTGCTGAAGCTTGTCTTGTAAGTAGTGCTGGCGTTTGATATTAATGTATGCTAGCTTTGAAGAGCTGGTGTTTACATGGGAAAATATGCAAAAACATTAAACTATAGGATCATATGTACATTTGGTATATATTATTAACATCTGTTAGTGGAAATTGTTTATTTTTAGTTCTGTGGATTGTTAGTGTCACTGGGAATGAATAGAGTGATATGGTTTTGAGATGAAAGCACTTTTTTTTTTTTCATGAACTATTGTGGCACTGTGAATGCTCTCATGATCAGAGGTTGAGAGATTTCAGCAAACAGTAAGGTATAATTTTATCAGCTGGTACTGCTGTGCTACCTATGGTGGTTTCTTTACTTAGTTACATATTTCTATTTCAGGGTGCTGGACTCAATGCAAATTTTGCAAGATCGATTGGGATTGCTGTTGATCATCGTCGTAGGAACAAGTCAGTGGAATCCTTGCAGCAGAATGTTCAACGGCTGAAGGAGTACCGATCTAAACTCATACTATTCCCTGTTCATGAAAATAAGCGACTAAGGAAGGGTGAAGCCACGGTATGTTATTTTCCGCCCTTAGCATTTTTACTAGTTTAATCACTTATTGTTAAGAGTTGAGAGCTTTGTTTTTACATGGCTGGGCTATGTTTAATGTGGAACCTTTCAGTTGTGCCAGTTTCGTAAAAATGTTCTACAGGTCTTCAATTACGTTGGTTGTAAGTTGAAAATTTTCCCATGTGGAAGGAATAGCAGTGCTACACCTGTTGGTTTTAAAATTTGAAACATGTTCAACGAAATTGTAGAAAAGCTGTTTAAAATATAAATGCAGTATAAAATGCCTTGATTCATAAATTAAATATCTAGGGTGGTTCCGTGGTGTATGTCTTAAGACAGAGTTGAACTGGTGGCTGTCTGTTGTGCCCTTTTCATAGCATCAACTATTTGTATTTTTGCCCATTTCTAATTTTGTCCCTTCAGATACTTTCACACCTCTTCCTCTCATTCCTCCCACTTTTCCTCTATAATTCTTTGTTGCTTATGGTTTACACACAGTATGTGTCCTGGCCAAGATTTTTCCTCTTTCTGGTCACTTCCAATCTTCTTTCAGCCCTATTTTCTTCATTACTTTGTCACTCCTAATTCTGTCACTCCACTGCACCTTATGCATTCTCCACTTTATTTCAAAAGTGTCTCGATATCTTTCTTTTCAAACTGGCTGATTCATATGGGTCAAGAGGAATATTGATTACTAGTTGTCAGCTTGACCAGTGACGTAATGTTAATGGCTACTGTCATGCCTTTTGGTGCATGTTTTTGTGGAAGCAAAGGTCCTGGTTGTTACAGCCTATATGTAACTTAGCCCGTTTGAAAAACCTGCTACACTGCAGTTGCCATGTTTACTACATTTGATGTGTTCCCTATGGTTCTAGTCAAAGCCAATGACTAGTATCAAATATTCCTCTTTATCCTTCACTGCAGTAAAACACTATACTCCAGACATAATAATTAGCAAATCTTTTCCTCCGTTACATTGGAATTGGTTTGTAACTAGTTCACTCAAATGCGCTTTTCCATGGACATCGTCCTCGTCCTCCTGAGTTCTCCTGTACAGCTTCCATATACAAGAAGGATTTTTTCATGTAAGAGTGGACATTTCTCTCTTGCTTATGCTCAGGACGTTTGTTTCCTTTTCATTCAATAGTCATCACCCCATTATGCAATGCTTTTGAGCATCTGACTGAGCAAGGCAGTGACATGGACTCACATTTGGGAGGCCAACATTTCAAATTTTCTGTCCAGCCATCCTGATTTCGATTTTGTGCAATTTTTCTAAATTGCTTGTAGTAAATAATTCTTTTGAAGGGGATGAGTGGTTTTTTTTTTACTCAACTGTCATTATTCTTGGCTTGTGCTCCATCTCTAATGTCCGTCTCGGTGGGATGTTTAAGTTGGCGTGCTGATCTTCCTGTCTTTCTTAAACATTTGCTCTTGTCCATCTGCTGATTCTTCCAGTACTGCTTCATTGTATGTTAGTCTGTATCCATCCTCCTCCCATTAAAATGTCTCTTCCAACCTTCCTGATCTTACCTACCAGTTCTTGACCATCATATTTCTTGAACAGCTTCAGTGACAATGAGCATTCTTGCCTGACACACCTTCCATTGCTCATCTCTTCTGTTTCCTTATTTGCTACTGTCAGTTTCTGCTTTGTGTACATCTCCTTTATTAACATTTTATCTTTCCAGTCTAGACCAACATTCTGAAATTCTCAGCGGTGTGCTCTAGTTGATACCAAATTCCTTCCCCAGGCGATGAAATAATATTGTTCATTTCCAACTTTCTCAAATCATTCTCAGGCAACTTGTAGTACCTCTTGCTTGTTTGATCTTTCTGAACCTGAATGGAACAGGTCTTCCCTAAGTTTTCCTCTATTTTCTTTTAACTTCTCCTTAGTATCACCCTATATACAGACTTTGTGACATGACTGACAAAACTAATTGTCCTATAGTCTGCATTCTTTTGCAGTGCTCTTTTTAGGTCAAGGTAGTATAGTGGTCTTAGGTAGATCTTGGAACTTCATTTGTTATAAATTATTTCCTACCTCAAACTGGCTATTGCATTAGGATCTTAAGACTTTTAGTACCTCAGATTGTTTTGTCAGAGATTAATGCTCTCTTTTTCCTGGAGCTCCTGAATTGTTCACAAATTCCATTTCAGTATCTTAAGACCTCACTCAGTCTTCTTCATTCAATGTGCCTGGTGTTATCCATCGGTGCACTTTATAACTTTTCCACATAATCCATCCAAACATTCTTCTCTTCTGTTTATATTGTCTTCTTCCCATGTTTAACATTCCTTGTTTCTTTTCCTAGCTTCTCTTTAAAAAAAAATTCTCTGTTCTGTACATCTCTTCCAATTTCCTTTTTTTTCCCTCTCACCCAGTCCTTTTTAGCTTGGTCAGTTAACCTTCTTAGTTTGCTGTTCAATTTTCTGTACTGTCTTCTGGCTTCTTCAGAATCATCGGTTTAGTTAAATTTTACTTACAGCAACGGCAGTGTACTGTGTTATGTAGCAAAGTGCAATCGATCTGCACAAGCACACAAAGTGGATCCATACTTTTTATTAACTTGTGGGAGAAAGTAGGTAGACTAATGTGTGTTCATAATACTTGCGCATTGATTATACTAGAAAACATTTATCCACGTAGTGTCCTCGCACAGATTTTGCGTTGCCAACATTAAAACACTACACTGATGCTGCTGTAAGTAAAATTTTACTGTCATTTTTTCATTTCCTGTGCTTATCCATTTTACCCAACATGCTCGTTGTTATTCCTTGTACTTTCCACTTCGACAGTTTATGTCTTTACTTCTTCCGACATTGTATTTCTAACAATATTCCACTCTTCATAGACTTCTGCACTTCCCCTTACATGTTCCAATTTATTTTAGACACAGTAACTATTCGAAACTTCCTGGTAGATTAACACTGTGTGCCAGACCGAGACTCGAACTATTCCTTTGGCCGAGCGGTTGTAGGCCCTTCGGTCTGGAACCGTGCTACCGCTACGGCCGCAGGTTTGTATCCGGCCTCAGGTGTGGATGTGTGTGATGTTCTTAGGTTTTTTTTTAAAGTAGTTATAAGTTCTAGGGGACTCATGACCTCAGATGCTACGTCCCATAGTGCTCAGTCATTTGAACTGTTCCTTTAAGTTTCATTCTTCAGTTTCCCAACATCCCGTTTCTTTCATCATCTGTTGTCTTTTCTTAATATGCTGCAATCTTGTCATGTTATATGAATGAATGGTGGTTTTTCTTCTGATGAAGGCTGTGGCCAAAAGCTTTATGTAAGTGTCTTTTAATTGTGCCTGCCTGCAACATGTGTTGCATTTGGGTATTTTTTTAGACAATTATGAAACATTAGGCATTAGAAGATAAAAATCTTTATAACCGAAACAGTATTTCTGCAATATTTTTCTATCCATTAATTTTTTAAGTGGGTAATGTGCGCCAGTGCTGTACACCTTTCTCACACAAGTTTTCCCTCATATTTTTGTTTTTTAATGTAAATTAATATTGGGTGGGAGTGGATAAAATATATTGCCGAATTTAACGAAAATCAACTTTCCAACATAAAACATTTTAAAGCAAGGTTCTGCCCTTAAGGAAACTTCACGTACTGTGTGCCAGTATGAAGTCTCTTTGTGAAGACCTTTTCTCATGCCTCCTTAAATTTCAATTCTTTGTGTGTGTCAGGTGGTCAGGAAAATGCCTGGCTGTAAAGCGTGTTGCTTTTGGTGGGTATTCTATTGATAACCCTTGTTGTGGTGAAGATTTGACCAGTTCTCAAAGACTAATCATGAAGCTCATTCTGCTTTATAAAATTAATGAAAAAGTCTAGGTCCCAGTGGTTATTTTATTTAATATGACTGGTTTTGGCCTAGTCTCAGGCCATCTTCAGAGCAGTACCATCAGCTGAAGCTGACAGTGTCCAGAACAGTCAGTAGACGTAAGTTGCTGAGGGACCGATGGCTTTTCTAGTCCCTTCAACCCCCACAAACCAACCAACTGCTGAAACTGCGGGGTCAGGGATTTTCTCTGCCTCGTGATGGCTGGGTGTTGTGTGCTGTCCTTAGGTTAGTTAGGTTTAAGTACCGTATTTACTCGAATCTAAGCCGCACCTGAAAAATGAGACTCGAAATCAAGGAAAAAAAAATTTCCCGCATCTAAGCCGCACCTGAAATTTGAGACTCGAAATTCAAGGGGAGAGAAAAGTTTTAGGCCACACCTCCAAATCGAAACAAAGTTGGTCCATTGTAATATGAGACACAATTTAGGTCGAATGAATGACAATACAGCTACAGTAGTTTGGTTCGAGTCGTAAGCTTAGCAGTTAAGCTTTACCACATAGCCATTGCTATGCGTCAGGCGCTCCGTCCGTATTTATACGGGTACCCTTCCTTTTTCACGTGCTTCGTCTGGTTTGAATCGATTGCTTATTTTGCTTTGATCTGATAAGTGCCGTTTTCTTTGTTATAGGTGTTTGTGTCACTCTTAAGCTGAAAATGCATTACTGCACTGTGTCATGCATTGTTTGTCGCCTTCTGATAGTGCGTGTTTACGGCCTGTCGCGGCTCGCGGCATGGCTTGCTTTTGTGCGCGCTACCGCCGCGTACAATTAAAAAAAAGAGAGGAATCGTCTCATTAGCGAAACAATGGCAAGAGACTGCTATTTGTTGTTACTTACACTGCTGCTTTCTTTGATAATGATCAACAAGAATCAAATAATAGACTGCGTATGATAGAACATGTTCTGAACGAGAGTTAGGCGAAAATTTTTCTCCGTTTGAAAATCTTTGCGGCCGCTTCTTTATTACATCAAATTCTGCACAGAAATTAGTCATTTTAGATTTAAAAATCTAGTCACTTGCCGTGCTTCATTTCAGACTGTATCATTATTAGGCATAAGAATAATACGAATATAAACATGACACGATACGTATATTCTTCCGCGTTTGCTGTTGTCTCACTCTAGTTTCGTAGTTTATTAGGCAGACAGGATTTAAATGAGATAGCAGCAAACACAAAAGAATACATGGCAAAATGTTTATATTCGTATTATTCTTATGGTGAAGAGAATACTGTATGTGATTCAAATTTCATCAGGTTCCTATTAGCAACCATCTCTTCTCACAGATAGGAAAAAATTCAGAACGTAGAGTTGGCCATATTGACAAACATCCCAGACAGTCTTGCCAGTCAGATTTTCGTAGTACACTGAAATTGTGCTACATTCGAAAATGAACAATACGGAATTTGTATTTACTTCGTTGGATAATGTATGAAAATGCAGTGGTCGAAACTCGCGGCGGAGAAAAAAAGCTGGTCTTCCACTTTTTTTTTTAATTTATTTACTGACGCAGAGGTTTTGGCGCCAGTATTTATCTTTGTGCCTACAAAGCATGCCTCTGTCGTGCTACATATATACGACGGCAGAAGTTAGTTGTGGCGTCACGTACCAACATTTTTCATAACTTCCGCTTGCTTTGCACTCGATTCTAAGCCACAGGCGTTTTTTTGGATTACGAAAACCGGAAAAAAAGTGCGGCTTAGATTCGAGTAAATACGGTAGTTCTAAGTTCTAGGGGACTGATGACCATAGATGTTAAGTCCCATAGTGCTCAGAGCCATTTGCTGAAACTGCTGCAGTTTTTCCTGTTGTGTTGTCACAAAATCTGGACTGGTGTACCAACTGTCAAGATAAAAACAGTGGCTTTTCCAGAATGGATAATGTGCAAGCTCCAAAACAAGTAGAGGTAATTGTTTCCTCTGGATAGTGGCTACCATAAATAGTGTTCTTTCCACTGTAAACCACACATACCCACAGCTGCATTCACACAGTTCATTGAATTTGATGCCAAATCTGCTGCACTTTGGTGAAATAAAATTGCTTCAAACCAAGCTGCCCATTCCAGAGCAACAATAATTTGTCAACGATGTTCCTTTCTGGCTTGCATCCATATCTGAACTTATGCTGCAGATGCTCCATAATGATGTGAATTTTGAATATTTTTCTTCTAATAGTTTTTAGGGTATCATCAGTGGTATTGCCAGCAAAGTGGAGGAATTGAAGTATGAGTATTCCAACAAATCACTTGGAATATCCTGCCATCTGTCAACACTGTGTGCGCTGCTAAATTGAGATAGGAACTGTTGTGAATACAAGTTTGTCTATTCAGTTTTCATTTTGCACAAAGAATCATCCACAAAACACATGAAACATCTCATCACATCATATTGTTTGAGGCACAACTGTACCACTATTATCACTGAGAAAATATTGATCAAAAACTGAACTAGCATGCACAAATGCACTAGGTGCCATATGTTGCAGTAGTGTCTTGTCATCAAAAGTTTCTGAATCAAAACGTCTTTCACTAGCCTTTACATTTGTATCTTGAAAACTTTGAGAACTGTCACTTAAATTGTCACTTTTTTAAAAGCAGCTGCTCTATCTCCTAATCTGATAAACTACGTCTTTTTGCCATTGCAAAAGATCACTCACTAAAGCGGCAGTAAACACTGTTCCTGCAACAATGGGCACATACTGTCATGCGTTCAAATGGATAATGTTGTAACTACACAGAATATACTGTATTGCATGAAGAGAGCTGCCATCTAATACATCACACCGATAACTTGTCATTTCCACTAGCTGCTAGCCACAGCATGTAGTGGATGGATATCTGTCCAACACACTGTGAATTAGCAGTGTGTGAATGGATATATCCTTCATAACTGATTAGAGTTAAAGAACTCTGATGCTTTTTACATTGCATTGATGTTTCACATTTAGTGGCTTTAACATGAAAAAGGTTGATAAACATTGTCTTGATTGGCTTAAAAAAAAATAGAATTTTGTAACAGCTTCTAGTGACCAATATCGAACCTGTAACCACCCCAAAATCCTCATTTCATCTTTAATCACTTTTATTTTAGATGGTTCTAAGCAAAAATTTGCATAAAGGTTGTAAATTCATTTTTGATTCTCTTTTATACAAGTCATGCCATTTTTGCCTGTTAACAAATCATAAAATTGTAAGTTATGATGTGGATCAATTGTGAAATGTGTTCTGGCTTGCTGTAAGGGCTCTGCTTTCTTCACTATCAAATTGTGGTATTTCATCACTTCGGAACAAGCCTTCTTGTGGTCTGTAATTGGTAAAAGGAGTACGAACGTTTTATTCAGTCCCATACACTTTCATAGTGTCCTTTACTTTTCTATTGCCACTTGGCCACATTTCAGTGAGTTTGCTAGTTCCACCTTCATTTTCTGGCATAACGGGTGGTCAGATGTGTGACTTCCTTGTCCTTTGAGGTAACATATATCCTGTAGGTCATATTTCCTGGCAGCACTTCTGATGCCTGCTCTGATTTTCACTCACTTGTGTAGATGTTGTTAATAGTTGGTCCTCTGAGTAGGATTTACCTTTCTTGATGTGTGTTTGTGGCATTTTATGGCACTTTTTGCTTGAAATGAATGAAAATTGTCTTGTAGAACCATTAGCAATATGCTTTCTGGAACTTAAGTATTTATAAAATTTCCTTCTTTGCCACACTATCTAGAAATTTTCTTTGCTTGAAGAGTGTGATGTAGGCTGGTAACTCTCCATGTAATTCAACTATTGTTGTGTGCACTGGTACAATGGAAATTTAAATTAGAAGTTGAAAATAAAAAGATTGACATTTTTTTGCTACATTTTCTAATGTAAAACGCTATGGAATTAAAATTTGGTCCAAAGTGTGTAAAACTACATGGCAAATACTGCTGTATGAGAAACCAGGTTGACAAAAATTCAATTTCTGTAGGGCTGCCTGTTAACTCTTTGATGCACAGATTTTATGTTTAATTAATTTTTTAATAAAACATGCATTTTCTATGTCTGGTGGGGTTGCTAATAAAGGAAAACATGAATTAAAATTTTTTATTGTATTGATTTTGGTTTTAGATGGTGGTATATATAATATACCACCATGCCACTTAGGGCCGTACCTAAAGTTTTTGAGATATCTTGGTTTGTGCTTGTAACTCACCTTTAAATTCTACTCTAAGCAGTAATAATTAGTATAATTAATGTAAAATAATTTTATTTCTGGCAATTGGTCATTTACAATACAAAATCAAATTACAAACCTTACAAATAAAATATGTTTCTTATTCCTTTTTGTGAAAATCTTGAAAGCACCTTTTTGTTTTGCTAAGGCACAAAGGCACTTTGCATTCAGCGCACATCCAGAAAGTGCGCACTTGCTTCTTTTTTGTACTGCATTTCGCACAACGTCTGGCGGTAGTACGCTCTGGCTGGTGGGATGAATTGTCGAGACGCTGGCGTGAGGAAACATATGGCTTGTTTTTCTTTACGTGGACTTGACTCTCATGAAGTCTAGATGGCCTCAATGGTGTTTTCTGGGTTACTAAGCTTTGCAGGATACTCATCCTGAAGACTTTGGCAGTCATTTTTTCTCTATCGCCTAGTTCCTTCCAAATTATATAGCTGTTGACGATACTGACATCAAGCAGGTGAAAGAATATTCGGTGCCACCACTTTTTACTTCTCCGGCTTATTTCATATGATTTTTTCAGTTGGTCGAACTTGTCGACATTGTTCATGTGTGCATTGTAATCCATCACTGCTTGAGGACAAGGTAGCTCTATGCGTGAACCATCTCTTTCACGGCGAGTCACTGTAGTAACTTCAGGACTGTGAAAATTTGAAAGGAGATGAACAGCTCTCTTATCTTTCCACTTCAAGTAGAGGATGCCACAGTTGCTGACCCTCCAGTCAAATTCACCTCTGCTTAATTCTTTGTCTGTTTTTAATTTGGGTAAATGTTTCCTTGTTGGTTGAACTGTCCCACAGGCATATATGTTTCTCTGCTGTAAACCAGCCAACAAGTTATAGCTATTGAAATAGTTGTCGAAATAAAGATAATGGCCTTTATTTACGAGTTCAGAGGACAAACTCAGCACTACATGCTCCCCAAGGCCTGTTTGCACTGTGTCACCTACTTTTCCGGTGTAAATATCAAATTTCAAGTTGTAAGAGGTCTTGTCACACAGCATCCACACTTTGTAACCACGCTTTATGGGTTTATCTCTCATGTATTGTTTCATACTGTTGCGGCCTTTGAATTTGATCATTGACTCATCAATTGCTAGGTGTTTGCTGGGTTGGTAACACTTGGAAAAAGATTCAGATAGTATCTTGATCACTGGTCGCAGCTTGTACAGTTTGTCATAACCTGGGTGTCCTTTTTCTGGATGCAATGTGTTATCATTCAGATGAATGTTCCTCAGTAACCATCCAAACCGATTTACTGCCATCAGAGATGCAATATAACGATCATGAAGTTCTGGGGCACTAGACCAGTAGTCTCTGTATGCTGGCATACGCTTTATACCCATCAAAATGTTGATTCCCAGGAAAGTTCGTATTTCATTGTCAGTTGTTGGAGTGAAAGACTTGCCAGATTGCGTCGCATATAAATTTGTTTGGAAAACGATTAGCTCAACTAGCTCTTTTGGAAATATTTTTTCGAATATATCGATAGGTTCTGGATCATCAATGTCCCTAATAAAAGCACTTGGTCCTGATTCACTGTCGAACTGCATTCCTGAGGTAGCATTGAATTGTTGTCCCCAAGTTGGCGCTGTGTCAGCAGCGCGTTTTGGCGGAGTGGACTCACTTTCTTCCTCGCTCTCTGAAACTTCGCCTTCAGACGACACAATAGCCTCCGCAACAATGCTTGCTTCATAATCAGATTCGTCATCTGTGGTGTCAACAGTGGAATCCTCGTCTGATGGAATTTCACACAATAATCGTTCGATTTCTTCATCTCGTAAGCCTCTTCTTGACATTTTCATTTTCAAACAACAGCCTGAATCCAAGTAAAGAATACGTAAGCAAAACAAAATGGAGAAAGAGCTAAAATAAGTCACAACACAATTAAAAACTAAACTTTGTAGCGGAGGATTTCGAATTTTATACTAGGAAACGAAATGCAATAGAATACTGCTACATGCACGGTGGTACAAATAATATACCACCAAAATAAATTGTATATAAATAACGGAAGATTGTGCATATGAATGTATACATGGGTTCATACCGTAGCTGTGACGTCCAAGATATGGAAAAAACACAGGCGCAACAAGAAATTCGTTATAAACCACTATTCACACGCAAAAACCATGCACAACTCAGCACGCAGCTTTCACAGTTGTAATCTATGCAATTCTTGGCGGGAACTGATTCCTTATAGGCAGTGAGTGCCATCTGTCTGATAAGTAGAGAACTAGGTGAGCATATTAGAGTGGTGGTCGTGCAGTTAAACCACTGTGCAAAGAGCCAAGAAAATTTTCAAAAGGTGGTATACTATGTATACCACCGTGCTCCAAAGAGTTAATTACCCCAAATTTGCCTGTCTAAAAATTAACCCCAAGTCACTCTACCTGTTGTGGAGTTTGGAGCACCCTGGTCATTTTGATTTGTGGAGATCAGTAGGGTTCAGTTTTCAGATGCTGATAAGGTGACTTTTTCGGCAGTGTTCAAAGGTTTTTATGAGTTCATTGATAATCCACTGCCACCCTGAGAAGGTGCAATTTTAAATTGCAACTGGTGCAAAATGACGTACCGATACACCTGACCTGTTGCAGTTCCTCTGTCAAAGACATGCAGGGGTGTACGTGCATCAGTCAATCCCACCCCACACCATCAAACCACGACCTCCATATAGGTCCCTTTCAAGGCCCTTAAGGAGTTGGTATCTGGTTCCTGGTTGACGCCAGAGGAAAACCCGGCAAGAATCACTGTTCAGACTATACCTAGACTCGTCCGTGAACATACCCTGGGACTACTGTTCGAATGGCCATGTACTGTATTCTCGACACCAGGCTTTACGGGCTCTCCTGTGACCCGGGGTCAGTGGAATGCACCTTGCAGGTCTCCGGATGAGTAAACCACATCTGTTCAGTTGTCTGTAGATTGTGTGTCTGGAGACAACTGTTCCAGTGGCTGCGGTAAGGTCCCGAGCTAGGCTACCTGCAGTACTCCGCGGCTGTCTGTGGGCACTGATGGTGAGATATCAGTCTTCTTGTGGTGTTGTACACTGTGGACGTCCCGTACTGTAGGGCCTGGACATGTTCTCTGTCTGCTGGTATTGTTGCCATAATCTTGATATCACACTTTGTGGCACACGGAGGGCCCGTGCTGCAACCTGCTGTGTTTGACCAGCCTCCTGTCACCCTAGTATTCTACCCCTCATAATGTCATCAATATGTGTTCTTTGAGCCATTTTAAACACAGTCGCCATTAGCACGTCTGAAACTGCACGCTCTCTCTCTCTCTCTCTCTCTCTCTCTCTCTCTCTCTCTCTCTCTCTCTCTCTCTCTCTCTCTCTCTGCACCGTACTCTGGCATGCACCCACACACCTCTGAGTATGTGGGCTGCTGCCAGCGCCACCGTGCGACCTGTGCTTTCTTCCTACTACTTCGTTGGAGGGATCTGTGGTAGATTGTAGTTAATTGAGGCTAACTCCACTGCAAACTATGTGTAGAATCTAATAGGGATTCCATCAGGCTTTGGAGCTTTCTTAGATTTCAGCCATTTCTCAGTTCCAGTCACTGATTTTACTTCTCTGTGCAGTGGCGCGAGAATTAAATTGAAGCCTGGGATATTCATTTTTAAGGGAATGTCTGAAAATGGAGTTAAGCAGTTTTGCTTCCATTTTGCTACCCTCAATTTCAATCCTTGCTATCTCTGAGTGTTGAGACACTAATTTCAGGATCACAAACACCCTTTACGTATGACCATCATTTATTTGGGTTTTGTGGGAGATCCTTCGGTAATATTTTGCTGTGGTACTCATTGAAGGCTTCATGCAGTACCCAGTTGAGACCCAAACATATTTTCTTTGGCATGTCTCTAGTCCTTTATATTGTTTTACACCTGTTATGCAGTAGTGTTTCTTTAGAAGTATTTTTTACAGTGACCATGTACAATGGTGGGGTCCCTCCCATCATGAACTATTGTACTGGGTACATATGTTTACTGTGTGGTCATCTATTCTAGATGTGAGCCACAGTTCATCTATATGTTCCTCTAAAGACCTAAAGATTTCTGAGTTTCTCATCTGTATCTAGTTCACTGAAAATATAAATCCAATGTCTTTTAGTTACCCTTCGTATATTGGTAATCATTGTTGCTGCAACTACCTCATGGCCACTGATAGTTTTTATGTAGGTATCCTCAGATATCAAGTCTGTTTGTTGCTCTTAGGTCAAACATATTTTGAACTTAGGTTTCTGTAAAGATTTTTGCTACATCTGGAGGTGAGTGGTGGTCAGTAAAAGAATTGAACAAAATTTTATGCCCCCCCCCCCATGATACTAAGTTTTGCCGAAGCAGTATCACATGTGGTTTGTTTCTATCTTGGTGAGCTAGTTTCTTGTCTACTGTGACAGATACACCACCTTTATCTACCTTTAGCCTATCCTAAAAATTTTCCCCAAGTATCACACTGCTATCAATTTTGGGTTTCAACCACCATTCTTTACCTAAAATAGTGAGGGTTCCACAGTGTTTCAAACTCGTGCACTTCAGTGCGAATACAGATATACTAGTTGTCAAAGCTTAGCAACATTTCAGTCTTGTTTATATGCATATTGACCACTCATCACCGCAACTATGTTCACCCCGATAGCTGAATGGTCAGCAGGGTGGACTGCCGTCCTAAGCGGCCTGGGTTTGATTCCCGGCTGGGTTGGGGATTTCCTCCGCTCAGGGACTGGGTGTTGTTGTCTTCATTATTTCATCCCCATCTGGTGTGCAGGTTGCCCAGTGTGGTGTTTAATGTAATAAGACCTGCACCAAGGCAGCCGGACCTGCCCCGTAGGGGCCCTGCTGGCCAATGATGCCAAATGCTCATTTCCATTTTTACTGCAACTGTATGGTGAAAAGGGACAGTTTAATAGGAGACATCCTGTGGCCTCGAGGCTTAGTTAATTTGGTGGTAAAGTAAAATGAGAGGAGAGGGTAAAAAAATTAAAGGGCTAAATAAAGTAAGTAGATGGAAATAGGTCCATTGCTATACTTAATTCCTATATGAATGAAAAGTCTAGGGAAGAGTGCTGCATCAAACCAGGCTATAGTCTGAAGATGAGCCTTAATGTAGCACTATTGCAAAATTGCCAAGCCATGGAGTTTAAGGGAATACTGAAGCTCGCTTGTGTCCAACCAGTCTGTAAACATTAGCATCAAAGCTGAAGATGCTGATTGATTATTCAAACTACATTAGCACAATGCAATTTGCTTTCACCCATGTGTACATGATTCAGAAATTAAAACAGTAAGAAACAAGCGAGCGTCGTCATTGGAAATTCTGCTACTGATGTATACATAATAACTGCAATTTTAAATAACCATCAGAACTCACGAAAAACTATGGTGTACTCTTCAGCTTCTGCTGATAGTGTTAGTATAGAGTGTATACTGATGGCAATTTTACTGTTGCAATGTTAGTTATGGAAGACTTAGTATATATTGCATGGAAAAAGGTAATGTTCCATATACACTCCTGCAAATGGAAAAAAGAACACATTGACACCGGTGTGTCAGACCCACCATACTTGCTCCGGACACTGCGAGAGGGCTGTACAAGCAATGATCACACGCACGGCACAGCGGACACACCAGGAACCGCGGTGTTGGCCGTCGAATGGCGCTAGCTGCGCAGCATTTGTGCACCGCCGCCGTCAGTGTCAGCCAGTTTGCCGTGGCATACGGAGCTCCATCGCAGTCTTTAACACTGGTAGCATGCCGCGACAGCGTGGACGTGAACCGTATGTGCAGTTGACGGACTTTGAGCGAGGGCGTATAGTGGACATGCGGGAAGCCGGGTGGACGTACCGCCGAATTGCTCAACACGTGGGGCGTGAGGTCTCCACAGTACATCGATGTTGTCGCCAGTGGTCGGCGGAAGGTGCACGTGCCCGTCGACCTGGGACCGGACCGCAGCGACGCACGGATGCACGCCAAGACCGTAGGATCCTACGCAGTGCCGTAGGGGACCGCACCGCCACTTCCCAGCAAATTAGGGACACTGTTGCTCCTGGGGTATCGGCGAGGACCATTCGCAACCGTCTCCATGAAGCTGGGCTACGGTCCCGCACACCGTTAGGCCGTCTTCCGCTCACGCCCCAACATCGTGCAGCCCGCCTCCAGTGGTGTCACGACAGGCGTGAATGGAGGGACGAATGGAGACGTGTCGTCTTCAGCGATGAGAGTCGCTTCTGCCTTGGTGCCAATGATGGTCGTATGCGTGTTTGGCGCCGTGCAGGTGAGCGCCACAATCAGGACTGCATACGACCGAGACACACAGGGCCAACACCCGGCATCATGGTGTGGGAAGCGATCTCCTACACTGGCCGTACACCACTGGTGATCGTCGAGGGGACACTGAATAGTGCACGGTACATCCAAACCGTCATCGAACCCATCGTTCTACCATTCCTAGACCGGCAAGGGAACTTGCTGTTCCAACAGGACAGTGCACATCCGCATGTATCCCGTGCCACCCAACGTTCTCTAGAAGGTGTAAGTCAACTACCCTGGCCAGCAAGATCTCCGGATCTGTCCCCCATTGAGCATGTTTGTGACTGGATGAAGCGTCGTCTCACGCGGTCTGCACGTCCAGCACGAACGCTGGTCCAACTGAGGCGCCAGGTGGAAATGGCATGGCAAGCCGTTCCACAGGACTACATCCAGCATCTCTACGATCGTCTCCATGGGAGAATAGCAGCCTGCATTGCTGCGAAAGGTGGATATACACTGTACTAGTGCCGACATTGTGCATGCTCTGTTGCCTGTGTCTATGTGCCTGTGGTTCTGTCAGTGTGATCATGTGATGTATCTGACCCCAGGAATGTGTCAATAAAGTTTCCTCTTCCTGGGACAATGAATTCACAGTGTTCTTATTTCAATTTCCAGGAGTGTATATACCAATTTATCGTGAGAAGTAAAGTTGCAGCTGCTGCAGCAAGTACTTGGTCCAGCAGTGCCCACTGGTTTTCATGTCAGTAGTTTCCCCACACGTGTGATTTAAAAATTTTGACATTATCTTTTATTTTCTCCTGTTTGTTTCTACAGTGCACTTTAGTATCTGGCCAACGTTATAAACATAAACAAGCTAACAGTATATTTTTCTGCCTTCTGTATTTTCTCTCTTCCCCAATACAGTTCAAATACTGTTCTGATGATTTATTGCAGTTTAAAGTCAGTTAATGAAAACCTGCAGAAACATTTTGAAAGGGTCCCTAAAATGCCTCCTGCATTTCTAGTAGAATTTAAAACGAATGTCTTACGTACTAGTAGGTACACTATGCACCCTTACGGAATGTGCATAGTGTCCCTACTTGTGCACAACATGTAGGATAATAATTTGTTTTAGAGTCTACTAGAAATGTAGGAGGCATTTTAGGGGCCCTTTCAAAATGTTTCTGCAGGTTTTTATTACCTGACTTTGCTCTAAATTGCAATAAATCATCAGAATAGTATTTGAACTTGTTTTTTGTGTTACTAGTAAGTCATGTAATGCACAAAAATACACGAGGAACAGTTTCAACTTAGCAAAATTTTGCAACACTCTCATGGACATGTTCTTCTATTCTGCTAGTTCAGTTTGATGTGTTTTACATGGCAAGAAAAGCGCAAACGACTTACAAACTACTCCTTTCGATTGCTTTAGAATTAAACAGCCATGGATATGACACCTAGTCCATTCAAAATGGTCTCGTAGATCATTGCCATGGTTTTAATAAAATTTTACACTTTTGGGGATCCTAAGTCTCCTTATTTTCAGCATAATTTCAGACATCGGAATTATTGACACCATCTCGGTTTAAAAGGTGTCCCGATGTCTTTATTTTGATGGACTGCTTAATTATGGTGTCCCAAAAATTTTGTGTTTGCACCACAGTAGTGGAGGTATCAAATAAAGCTTGCAGTCTAACAGTATTCACTAAATCTCACCAACCATCACAGCCAAGAGAATTAGAAAGCACTGAGGGAATTTGCGTTTCACAGAATATCCATGTGATCTCTAAAAAAGAAGAGCATCAAAGGGGGTAATGGTATTGGTAACAGCTAACTACAGTAGGAAACACATTGCAGAAATGAAAACGAGAAGACTGCAGGTCGGTACAAATTCCTACATCAGTATTGACAATAATAAGCGTTATTTCCACTCTTTTTCTGATGCCAAAGTAGCTGTGCTGGTGTACCTGTATTCTTTTCCAATATCTATTGTAGAAAACTGATTAAATGACAGATTGTTAAACAATCGTATTGACTGTAGGTACCAGAAAGGCTGTTGCAAGATAATTGCTGACAGTGAGAAAATTGATATCCTTCCGAAATTTTGTGACCTTCCAAGCAAAGATGCTCAAGATTTTACCTACTGGGCCTTATTGATACTTATAATTTCAAGAAGTACAGACCTTGGAAATTAGATGGTGATGGAAAAAATTAGCTCTGTTCCAGTTTTCAGTATTTTGTAATGTGTGGCTCACGTAGAGTGCAAGTGTGTCAAAAAGCATTTCAGTTTCCACTCCTTTGAAATGAAATGAAACTGGTGGTCTGTTACACGTTAATAAATGGGGAACTGCCACAAGATAAACGTGGGCAGAATGTGAAAGGAAGTAAAATTCCTGAAAACAATAGATGAACATTACAGTCTTTCTCCTCTGAGGTCCTCATATTATGCTGGAAAAGAAATTCAGTACTTAGATTTGTGATAGTATGTGAAAACATTGTATTGGGTGTACTGTACTGCGTATCCATAGTTGTGAAATATGGCTTCTAAGGGCAATATTTTTGCGAAAATTATTAGTTCAGCAGACCACAGATGTTTGTTCTCTTTTTGAGGAGCATAATGCGAAATTAAAAAGTGCCCATTTCTGTGAAACTGCAAGTCTATTGCAGTCGGGGCAGATTAGCAGATTCATCTTCAAAGGAGTTGAAAGTTTTATGAGTCCCTGAAAGAAGCCAAATCTCAGTATCTTCAAAATGAAGTAATAGGTGCCATTGCCTTTGACTATATGCAGAATTTGCCATTACCAGAAATTCCTGTGCAAGAAGTATTTTATATGCAGCAACTATGGGTAAATGTGTTTAATATCCGCAATTTAAAAGATGGCAGCACAATGGTATATCTTTATCATGAGGGTGATGGAAGGAAAGGTGCGAATGATGTGTGCACTTTCCTATGCCACTACATTAAAAACTACATTCCAGACACAATCATCTCGTCTAGTTCTCAGATGGACGTACTGTACAAAACTGAAATTGCACAATGGTGAGAATGTGTGTAGGACTGAATAGTTGGTCGATTTGAGTAATTACCCAAGTTTCCTGAACGTGGTCATTCATACCTACCATGTGATAGAAATTTTGGGGTATTCAAAAAGATAATAAAAAAATTGTGATAATTTGTATTCCAAAATGTTGAATTAATAGCAAACAGCAGAAAAAAATGTGGAAGTTCATTGTTGCAGAGTAGTGTGTGTGTGTGTGTGTGTGTGTGTGTGTGTGTGTGTGTGTGTATCCACGAATCATAATATCTGCTATATGGTGATTAGCAATTTATCCTTTTCATAATATTGTCATTATTCCATCCTGGATTTTCTATTTGATTTTACCTTTAAGATAAATTCAACATCAAAATGGGAGTGTCCCTGAAGGTCTCCATCCTATTTCAGTCTGTTAGTATTAATCCAGTTAACAGACAAGAATAATATTGGGGGAAATAGGGATACTAGAGAAACATTTTTTGTTGTGAATACCTGTGTATTAATCTGCAAATGGCATAATTTTTAATTTATTTTATGTTTTAATTCCTTCTAATTCTTTAACAGGAGGAGGAGAGGAAGGTGGCTAGCCAACTGAAAACAACAGTGATGCCAATAAAGCAGCCATCTGTGAAACCTAAAGCAAGGACTATTACCGAAGAGGATAAGAAGTTCTCTGCCTTTACAGCTCTGCGCAAGGTTTGTACACATATATTTTAAAAGATAGTTTTGTCTTGTTTTGCCTGTGGTCAAGTGTGCTAGTAACATTGTACCATGATAATGACACAGCAGATGCTTTGCTTTTGACTTAATGCATAGCCATCATGTAGTAGAGAAACTTGAACAAATCTCATGTGTTCTAGGCACGTGCTGATGCTCGTTTGGTGGGTATAAGAGCTAAACGGCTGAAGGATGCTGCTGAGAATCCAGATGATGTAAGCAAGGCAGGCAAGGAAGCAAAGAAGAAGAAGAAGTGAAATTGATGTTAACTGTGTAATATTTTCACAAATAAATGATAAAGGGAATGTGTTCTGTTACACCCTACTTTGACTTGTATAGTGAATGCCTTCCAACCTTTACAATGTCCTTATTGTCTGTCCCCATTAATCTGCTGCTTCGAACCTGTTGCCCTGTAACTCATACCCCTGTAAAAATTGTAGCTGGAAGATATGTCTCATAAATCCTCAATGTGCAGACTACTCTAGTCCTGCCACAGGCATTTAAGACCCCTGTCAGAGGGAGGTTGCCTGTGAAATGAGCATAGCTGCAACCACTGTGCAGCATTCTGTGGGCATGACCACACACAAGCTGCCTGACTGCATGAAAGGCCACTTTACGATGTTTGGTGGTAGAATTAGGCTCCTTCCTGACACCTGATGTCACACATTCTCAGACAGGAAATGGGTGTTCTGTAGTATTCTGAAACCTCTACTGTGAAAACACAACATGATCACAACTTAAGTTATGTGTTGAAAGTCACTCCATTTGTTGAGAATTTTTGTGGATGATAGTGGTTAGCAAGAAATTCTGCACAAGCAACTGAGGGACATAGTTTGCAGGATACATGCTTTCTTAAAGTGCAAAGCCCCTCTATGCACATACAGAAACAGTTCTTGAAACTGGCAAAACTGCTTCCCCTGTCCATGCCTGGAGCAACATGGACTGCCATCTTCTTGAATAGGACTAGGTCTGTGCCTTGCCTGCCTCTATCTCCTTCCCTGCTCTTAGCATGAGCTCACGTGCATCATCCTTTCCTTTTCTCTGGTTCTCGAGCACAACCCTCTTGATGCTGCACTTGGCAGCCCACCTTCCTGTGTCTGCCATATCCCTGCACACTCCCACAGGCAGAATCTCAGCATCCCCGCCCCCTATATCTTGTTTTCCCTTCCCTGCTCCATGCCTTTCCTGTACCCCCATCCCAGAGAATATTATTTCTACAGATATTTGTGCAGATATTTCCCTTGGGCTATGTAGGTCGACAGTAGGAAAGATGTTTTTGTTCTAATGTTTTCTTGGTATAATCAAAGTAGTTGTGGGATACTCTGATGTAACAGTGTGTAGGGGTAAGCACTATTACAAATAAAGCTATCTATCTTCTTTTTTCCACTCATTAGTTGATTTGATGAGTTATTTTGTTATGGTTTACTTGTGTTTCATGGTAAATCAGTGTTGTGTTACATTATATTCCAAGTCTTCCGGTTTCAGTAGGCTTGTGGTAATAGAATTTTAAAAAGCCCTATCTTAACTGGAAGGTTATTCTTATAAACCTAGTAAAACAGAGGACTGAGATCACTGACATGTTCTCTCTCACAGTGATCCAGTCAGATTCAAACTTGTCATTAAATTGACTATTCTATAGAATTTGTTCATATTGCCAATCTTCTGAGTACACTGGTTCAGTCCAATTTTTATACAGGTATTTAATTTGGGCTCTGAAGGCAATATTCAAGGGATTAATAATATCAAGGGCCTGATTCATTCTTAGGAATTAGTACTGTAAGTAGTGGCAGTCGGAAAGTAGAGCAATATCCGATTATGAAGGAGAAATTTGGAAGTGTAGGCAAAGTAATTGTAGTGCAGAGATACTGCTGCAGTAGCATGCATAACTGACATTAATGATAGGAGACATTTGGTCAAGAGTTCAGCAATTTGTGGAAAGATGAATTAGGGTATTAAGAGGCCAAGCTTGAGCATAGCTCAGGCCACAACACTGAAAAGATTGTGCCCAAGTATGCGTGAGCTGCCCATTGCTAGAAAACTGGTTTTGTATAGTATGAGGACAATGTATGGAGGTCTTGTGATGTGTCCTGTAACTTGGGCTGCCTTCTGTTGTCAATTTCTAGAATTATTCTGGAAATAAATTAGCGAGCATAACAGCTACTGTCATAAATGACTGAGCAGTATGATCTCATGGCCATAATTTTAATTTGTGTGTGTGTGTCTGTGTGTGCTCTTTCTTACCTCATAAAAATCCCACGATTATGGCCAAGCTGCCCTGGCAATCCTTGAATCCTAAGTATCTAACAGTCTTACCAGTTCATGAGTCTTATGTGAGTAAAAGTAACATACAAGGTGGGCCATAAGGATTTATACTAGGGCTTCTGTTGTTTCTGAAACATACATCGTATAGTCCTCAAAGAACACAGCATTATTTGCTTGTTGGAAGAGTAATTACAGGCAGTTTTGATTCTCAGCTGGGTTGGAGGCTTTTCGGAGGGTCGGTCCAAATGGACTATATTATATGCATTATTGCTAAACTGCCTCGTTCACACAAAGCTGAACCATAACATGTACAGCCAGAAACATCAAGTCATGATCCAATCCCTAGTTCCCACTTTCATAACTGGGCTCTACTGCACATTTCAGTTCAATAAGAATGTACACAGTGATCAAAATGTGCACTGTCTTGCTACCTACTGCCAGGTACTCCATATCAGCGACCTCAGTAGTCATTAGACATTGTGAGAGCAGAATGGGGTGCTCCACAGAACTCACAGACTTCGAACGTGGTCAGGTGATTGTGTGTCACTTGTATCATGTCTGTATGCAAGATTTCCACACTCCTAAACATCCCTAGGTCCATTGTTTCCGATGTGATAGTGAAGTGGAACTGTGAAAGAACATGTACAGCACAAAAGCTTGCAGAACCCAAGAAAATTCTGGTCCTATGTAAAATCACAAAGCACGTCTAAGGCTTCCAACCACTCGCTCACTGACCAGTGTGGTGTGGCAGTAGAAGATAAGGAAACTGAAGCTGAAGTTTTATGTTTCATGTTTAAGAAATCATTTGTGCAGGAGGAGGTACAAACATACCATCATATAGAGTCCTGTACACGTGACAGTAATAAGCATCACTGGTGTAGAGAAACAACTGAAAGAGTTGAAAACAAACAATTTGCCACATTTGTAGGGAATCTGAATCTGGTTGTACAAAGAGAACTCTACAGCATTTTGCCCTTACTTAGCTTGCATTTATTGCAATTCTCTCATCCAGTGAAAAGTCCGAAGTGACTGGAAAAATGCGAAAGTGCATCACACAAGAAGAGTAGAAGAATGGTCCTGCTTAATTACAGACTAATATTAATATCGGTCTGCTGCAGCATTTTTGAACATATTCTGAGTTTGAATATAATAAATTTACTAGATAATGAAAAGTTTGTCTACAAATCAAACCAGTTTTAGAAAGCATCGCTGATGTAAAACTCTGCTTCCCCTTTTCTCACATGATTTCCTGCAAACTGTTGATGAAGGGCAACAGGCAGATTCCCCATATCTAGATTTCCAAAAAGCATTTGACATGGTGCTCCAATGCAGACTGCTAACAAAGATGTGAGTATGGAATACTTTCCCAGGTATGCGAGTGGGTTAAAGACTTCTTATGTAATAGAACCCAGTATGTATAAGGAGCATTCAAAAAGAAATGAGCCGGAGGCATATAATTACAGAAATCAGTTCCTGTTTGTTAGAAGTATTGATCCTGGCTGTTGAAACACTTGTCCCACTGTGACACAAGGTGGTGAACAGCTGTCTCATAAAATTCCCAGGGCTGTGATGTTAACCAGTTCTGTATGTACAGCTGGATTGCCCCTCAGAGCCTTTTTAAGGAAACCAAGATGGCCCCCCTTTTGATTCACTTCCTGCAGTACGGGACAACAGTGAATGCCCAGCATTACTTGCAAGCCTTGACCACCCTTTGCCAAGCAATCATATCAAAATGACGAGGCAATCTCCCCCGTGCTCTCTGCTCCACGACAATGCAAAGCCACATACGGCCAACACAATTGCGGCATTCCTGCAGAAATTCAAATGGGAGGTTCTCGGCCACCCTCCATACAGTCCGGACCCCTCTCCCTGTGATTACGGCATTTTTGGTCCTCTTAAAAAGCCTCTGAGGGGGCGAATAATTCACCTCGGACGACGACTTCCAGGTGTATGTGCGGAACTGGTTAACATTGCAGCCCTGGGAATTTTATGAGACAGCCATTCACTGCCTTGTGTGACAGTGGTACAAGTGTCTCAAGAGCCAGGGTCAATACTTGTAACATACAGATACTGTTTTCTGTAATTATGCCTCCGACTCGTTTCTTTTTGACTGCCCCCTTATAGATAGTGTTGGGGAAAATGTTTTCAAAGCATGACTGAATATGATGTCTTATTGTTTGATAATTATGGTTAAGGAAAAAATTCTATAGTTTTAACACCTAAGTAACTTCTCTTTGTTGAGTATAAAAGAAACATGGCAAGGAAAGTTCTGGCGGAATGCAAAATGTAGGAGTAGAGGAAACAACCCGCCAAAAAAGTGGTGAGTTATTGACAGACCCAAAAAAGAAGGGAAGAAAAAATCAAACACAATGAAAGTACTTGATGAAGATGATGTGGGGTAGTGAATTGGGAAGGGATGACAGAACTGATGAAAGGGAGACTGGATAGAGGGTGTGGGTGCAGTGGGTTAGCAAAGTTTGAGGCCAAGAGTATTACTTGAGTGAATAATGTGTTGCAAGGGTAGTTCGTATAAAGTAGAACCTCAATAAAATGTCACTTTAAAGTCCAGTGGGTGGCTGGAATGCTAAAAAGATCAGAAGAGACTGAACAGTCATTTACAGAGCTCAAAACAAAGTAATAAATCAAAATTAAATAAATTACATTTCTCATAAAGAGAAAGGAAATCAGAAATCCATTTTAAAAATTGTTATATATAGTTATAATCAATATATATATATATATATATATATAATAGAAGGAAACATTCCACGAAGGAATGTCTTTAAATATGTCTGCTTGTGTCTGTATATGTGTGGATGGATATGTGTGTGTGTGTGTGCGAGTGTATACCCGTCCTTTTTTCCCCCTAAGGTGTCTTTCCGCTCCCGCGCGCCCACACACACACACACACACACACACACACACACACACATCCCAGTGTGTGTGTGTGTGTGTGTGCGAGTGTATACCCGTCCTTTTTTCCCCCTAAGGTAAGTCTTTCCGCTCCCGGGATTGGGATGCCTCCTGCCTCCTTACCCTCTCCCTTAAAACTCGTTTCCTTTTGTCTTTCCCTCTCCTTCCCTCTTTCCTGACAAGGCAACCGTTGGAAAGATGATGAGACTTACCAAACAAAAGCGCTGGCAGGTCGATAGACACACAAACATACACACAAAATTCTAGCTTTCGCAACCAACGGTTGCCTTGTCAGGAAAGAGGGAAGGAGAGGGAAAGACAAAAGGAAACGAGTTTTAAGGGAGAGGGTAAGGAGGCATCCCAATCCCGGGAGCGGAAAGACTTACCTTAGGAGGAAAAAAGGACAGGTATGCACACGCGCACACACACACACACACACACACACCCGCATATACACAAAGATGATGTGACTTACCAAATGAAAGTGCTGGCAGGTCGACAGACACACAAACGAACACAAACATACACACAAAATTCAAGCTTTCGCAACAAACTGTTGTGTGTGTATACCCGTCCTTTTTTCCCCCTAAGGTAAGTCTTTCCGCTCCCGGGACTGGAATGACTCCTTACCCTCTCCCTTAAAACCCACATCCTTTCGTCTTTCCCTCTCCTTCCCTCTTTCCTGATGAGGAAACAGTTTGTTGCGAAAGCTTGAATTTTGTGTGTATGTTTGTGTTCGTTTGTGTGTCTGTCGACCTGCCAGCACTTTCATTTGGTAAGTCACATCATCTTTGTTTATATATATATATATATATATATATATATATATATATATATATATATATATATAATAGAGGGAAACATTCCACGTGGGAAAAATATATTTAAAAAGAAAGATGATGAGACTTACCAAACAAAAGCGCTGGCAGGTCGATAGACACACAAACAAACACAAACATACACACAAAATTCTAGCTTTCGCAACAAACTGTTGCCTCATCAGGAAAGAGGGAAGGAGAGGGAAAGACAAAAGGATATGGGTTTTAAGGGAGAGGGTAAGGAGTCATTCCAATCCCGGGAGCGGAAAGACTTACCTTAGGGGGAAAAAAGGACAGGTATACACTCGCGCACACACACACATATCCATCCGCATATACACAGACACAAGCAGACATTTGTAAAGGCAAAGAGTTTGGGCAGAGATGTCAGTCGGGACGGAAGTACAGAGGTAAAGATGATGTTGAAAGACAGGTGAGGTATGAGCGGCGGCAGATTGAAATTAGAAATTAGCGGAGATTGAGGCCTGGCGGATAGCGAGAAGAGAGGATATGCTGAAGGGCAAGTTCCCATCTCCGGAGTTCTGACAGGTTGGTGTTAGTGGGAAGTATCCAGATAACCCGGACGGTGTAACACTGTGCCAAGATGTGCTGGCCGTGCACCAAGGCATGTTTAGCCACAGGGTGATCCTCATTACCAACAAACACTGTCTGCCTGTGTCCATTCATGCGAATGGACAGTTTGTTGCTGGTCATTCCCACATAGAACGCTTCACAGTGTAGGCAGGTCAGTTGGTAAATCACGTGGGTGCTGTCACACGTGGCTCTGCCTTTGATCGTGTACACCTTCCGGGTTACAAGACTGGAATAGGTGGTGGTGGGAGGGTGCATGGGACAGGTTTTACACCGGGGGCGGTTACAGGGGTAGGAGCCAGAGGGTAGGGAAGGTGGTTTGGGGATTTCATAGGGATGAACTAAGAGGTTACGAAGGTTAGGTGGACGGCGGAAAGACACTCTTGGTGGAGTGGGGAGGATTTCGAGGCTGCCCTCGAATATTTGGAACAGCAGCTAGCCACCACAACTATGGACATATTGTGAGCAAAGAAGCGGCATGACACAGTCACAAAGTCATGCGTCCTCTGCTGCAGAGTGGCTAATCTTTCCGTCTTCTTTTTCATCATCTTGCTAAACACTATACTGTTGCAAATCAATACTGATATTTAATTGTCCTCAAGGTCTTGATTGGTAACAGCAGCAATGTCATCTGTTAGCTATTCATCTACTTCAGTAAGCTGGATATTATTCTGAAGAGTTTGCAAGTCAATGACTAAATCTGCAGTGTCTGGAAGTTCTTGCCTTAGGCTGAGACAAACCTCCTTGCATGATATTTAAAGAGTGGTTTTCTTGCAGTCTTACCAATCTTGGCCATCTTTTTCAATTGCAACTTTTATGCTGAGGCTATTTAAGTCTTCAAAAATTTCACAACCATCCTCTGTTTCCTTTGACAAGGTGCAGACGTATTTTCACCTGTAACATCGTTTTAATTACTCGGTAACATCCAGGTCAATTGTTTGGATTATTCAAGTCATGTGGGTGGGCAAAGACATAGTTTTTACTGTATGTCACCTTGTTGAAGTTCAGATTCAGAGGGGAGCTTGGAGCATTGTCTAGCAGTACAGGTACATGGGGTGGTAGGTTGTTTGATGTAAAGTTTTTTAACAACTGGAACAAATGTCTCAAAAGACCATATTTAAAAATATTACTATTCATCCAAGCACTTTTTTGAGTTTTGTAATAAAAACGAACTACTGGCATGTTGAAGTTTTTGAAGGCTCTTGGTTTCTTACAATTGCCAATTACGAACAATGGCAATTTATTGCCACCACATGCATTACCGTATCTTACACTGACCAGTATGTCCTTTGCTAGTTTTGTGCCTGTGACTTCCTTTCTTTGGGGCAAGGGATTTTTGAAGGAGAATTTTCTGTTTTAGCCTCATCTCATCAGTGTTGTATAATCGATCGGCTACCAGTTTATTTTCTAAGACTTTCTTTTCCAAATTTCTCAACAAATTCTCTACCTGCAGCATCACCTGAAATAGCAGCGTGCCTAACGCCATGATGATTTTTCCGCTTGTGAAGCCAACCTTCACTTGCTTGGAATTTGTATTCTACACCCCCATTTCTGGTGCAACTGAAAACATTTTTCTTTCCTGATAGGGCATGGAAGTGGGGTCCCCTTATGCCTTTTCTGACTAAATCAAATCCACACATTGTCATCCAAGAGCTCAAGTTTTTTTCAATACTTTTCTAGTTTACAAATAATTTTCATAATCTACAATTACCTAAAAAGCTTAAAGATCAAGTGAGAGCAGGCATTGTCTGCAGGGGAAATAGTGACTGTTGAAATTAAGTTTCTCAGGACAGCCACAAGTTACACTCAGTAGGTTTTATTTACTGTTTTTGATCTATAATATTACAAGATCATCATAAAGATGGTGGGAATTCTCCTGGGTATGGTAGTGACCCCATCAAGTCAATATGTACAAGCACAAATCTTTTGTAATTGTTAGAGATTGTCCTCAGTCAGATGGACATGACACCCCACATTACTCATTTGGCCTGCCAAAGGTTCCTGTGCCCATTTTTTCAGTCTTCGATCATGCTGAACCACACACAATGCTCTGTCGCTAGACAATCTGTGGTTTTTATGCTCAAATTTGCCAGATCATGAACAAAATGCGTGCCTGTAGTAGATTTCTAGTTCAAAAGGGCAGTGTTTTCTTGGAAAGAAGTCACACCAAATTTTCAGATTTGAATTAGGCAACTGCACTTGCACTTCTAGGAGACCAATCGTCTTGTCTTAAAGGAACTCATGCAAGTGTGTGTGTTATTGCCTTTTGCCTGTTTATACATGGAAAGAAATCTGTAGCAAAGTTTTCTGCATCTGATATGTGCCCTATGTGAGTATGAATTGTTATATATATTCTATTTGTCTGTGCTGTCTCTGAGAACTGCGTTCAACACATTGCATGAAAACAAATGCTAGGAATAATGGTTGGTGAGTATAGTGAAATATTTTGCCACCAATAATGCCCAAAAGTGCACTCAAAGCCAGTTGCATTTCTGGCGCCCAAATGACGATGCACTTACCTTTGGTGTGGGTGCCTGTGAGTGCTGCTGTGAAAGGTTCTGGTAGTTCCACAGTCACCGATAGGTATCGATGCTAAAAAATTTACTATTTCCAAGTATCTCTGTAATTCTAGGTACCTAGTACAAAGTGGCACTTGCTGTATAATACAGAGAAATAACTAACACCATAACCAAACAGCCTGAAAAAAGTTGCTTCTTTTTTCCCTGGCACATACTTCCTATTATTTATGGTTGGTTCCATAGTCACTGAGATGTTGAGAAACTTGTTTTAAATGCTCTGTGTGTTTTCTTGAGATTACTGCATAATATGTGTAAAAAAAAGTGTAGGCCTATAGATACAGAGATGCTGAATGAAACACATTTGGCTGTCAAGAGAGCAATGGGTGATGCCTTCAATGACTACCTTAGCAGAAAATTGACAAGTAATCTTTCCCAGAACCAAAGAAATTCTGGTTGTGTGTAAAGGCTATTAGTCGCACCAGAGTTAGTGTCTAGTCCCTTGCGCATGGGACTGGAATTGAAATTGAGGCTGGCAAAGCAAATGCTGAAATGATCAACTTCATTTTCAAAAATTCCTTTACAAAGGAAAACCCTGGAGAATTGCCCCAATTGAATCCTCGTACTACTGAAAAGATGAATGAAATAAGTATTAGTGTCCTTGGTATTGAGAAACAAATGAAATTGTTAAAATTGAACAAAACTCTTGGACCCAATAGAATCCCCTTCAGATTTTGCACTGAATTTGCAGTGAAGTTAGCCACTCTTCTAACTGTAATCTACTGTAGATCCTGTATTGGTACGTAGGAAAAGCCAAGGATAACCGCTGTAAGTGCCCGCAAAAGATGTATTTTGCTACGCCAGAAGGTGAGAATAAATGATAAAGACCTCATTCACTTTTTTGTCACCTTATGTCATGAGTTCTCGTGGAGAGAGGACATGTTTAGATATGAGATGTGTGTAGTAGCTTTCAAGGTATCTGAATAATAATTTTTCTCAGTGCAAAAATATGTGGCCTTTTTATTTTCTTCACGCACCACAAAAAGGTCTTGTCACACCTGCTGCCTGTAAATGGTGAAGAAGTCCGATAAATGAAAATTACATTTACCTACACCACCAAGAATGGAAAGTTTTGCGGTGTCAGAAGGAGAAGCACTTAACAGAAGTGTGTAGATCTCGACAATATGGAAGTAAGTTCAACTTAATACAGACGCAAAGGAGAGAAACTCTAAGAACTAAAATTTGGGCATTAATTAAAAATAATTGATTTCTATTAACCTCTTTATTTATGTACCCTTTCTTATTATTGATATTTATATGTATACATATATAAATTTGCACAATCCCTCGAACAAAAATCTGTGCCCATTCTTGGAAAAAGGCACAGGTCACACCCATCTACAAGAAGGGCAGTAGAAGTGATCCTTTCTCACATGACATACTGAAAGCTCTAGATCAAGGCAACTGGGTCGAGGCAGTATTTCTTGATTTCCAAAATGCATTTGACTCAATATCACACCTACGCATATTGTAAAAAGTATGATCATATGTGGTATCAAGTGAAATTTGTGATTGGATTGAGGTTTTTTTGATGGGGAGGATGCAACATGTTATCTTGGATGGAGAGTCATCATCAGATGTGGAAGTAACTTCAGGTGTGCCCCAAGGAAATGTGTTGGGACCCTTGCTGTTCATGCTGTATATTAATGATCTTGTGGACAACATTAATAGTAACCTCAGACTTTTTATAAATGATGCAGTTGTCTATTATGAAGTTCTGCCTGAAAGAAACTTCGTAAATATGCAGCAGATCTTGATAAGATTTCAAAGTGGTGCAAAGATTAAGTGTTGAGAAATGTAAAATCGTGCACTTCACAAAACGAAAAAAATGTAGTTTCCTATGCCTATAATATCAATCTTTCCCTGTTGGAATCAGCCAACTCATACAAATATCTCAATTAACACTTTGTAGGGATATGAAATGGAATGATCACATAGATTCAATTGTGGGTAAAGCAGGTGGGGTTATTGGTAGGATACTGGGAAAGTGTAATCAGTCTACAAAAGGAGATTGCTTACAAATCACTCATGTGACCAGTTCTAGGATATTGCTCAGCTGCATGGGACCTGCAGGACTAACACAGGATATTACACTGAGGAGGGCAGCATGAATTATCACAGGTTTGTTTAATCGGTAGTTGAGTGTCACCGAGGTTGAAGTTGAAGCAAAGGAGAAAGAAAGTTTTGCTGTGAAGGAATGAGGATAGGGTGTCTTGACTCTGGGTCCAGGAAGATTTCTTTTAGATGGCCGATAAACAGACTGGTGTAGTAGAGTAGAGTACTATGTAGGTCCCAAGACATTAAGCAGTGATCTTGCAATGTTAATCACTTAAATATGTGACCTAGACAAATGTATTCCCAAAATTTCATTATTCAACATCAATTATTTCTTGTTGCTGTAACTTTTTCTTTCAGTGATTTTTGTGTTCCTACTTACATTTCCAGACTCAAATATACTCTGCAAGGAATAATAGCATTGTTTTCTACTTGCTATCCTTTCTTGAATTTCTACTGCTGTCCTAGTATCTTCTGTTATTATCAAACATAGATACTTAAAGTCATTCATACTTTGATATTCTTCCCCATTTATATTCCCTGAAGTCTCTCCTGTATCCCTACCAGGATATCCCATCATCACATATTTTGTTTTGCCTATATTCACTTCCAGTTCTAAATTCTGCACCACTCCTTCTAATGCAGCATAATTATCCTTTAAAGCTCTAACATTCCTTGCAATTACTCTACATCTACATCTCAACCAGCCAGTTAAATATTTTATTATCCTGTAGTTTTTGACAGCTGAAAATACTTGTCATTTAAAGTTGTCATGTCTCAGTCTAAGGCTGCCAAGGAAAGCCACTGCCATACTCAAGCAACTGGGGATTCACATGAAATTATTTATATCACCATCTGAGACTGGAGAGAGTAATCATTTTCAGTTGCCAATATTGAAACTGTGTTGACACTCATGAGTTAAAACATTATTAGGACTATAATGCATGGCCCTTCTAAATTTTGTCAAGAGAAAGCAGTAGAGAGGAAGGAGGTCACAATTAAGATGAAAATTAAAAAAAAAAAAATGCTATAGTAAGATTAAGATACTCAACAGCAACAGGACATAAGCAGTTAACCAACATTAGAAATTTAGTCACAGATTTAGTGGACTTTGACAGACATGCTCCTCAGTGTTCTGTCAATAATATAACAACTGAGTTTAATGAAGTGTGCAGAAAAATGCCCATAATGCCAAAACCAGAGATACCAGTCGTCATTTGCAGAAAGTCAATTCCAGCAGCCTTGTAGAGTAGAACTTCAAGTTTCAAAATAGGAAAGGCAAATGAATTAAACAATCTTTTTCCCAAAACTATTCACCTCCGAGAAGTTATCAGTCATCACAACCACAAGATAGCAATTTAACAGAAGTACTTTTCTTAAAACTATTTCTACAAATTTGATGTAAAAAGACATTTTGAATCTGTCTCCTGAACCAGTAGGTAATGATGGGAATGGGATAGGCATAGGTAAAAATATTGCCTAAATTATTATTCCAATTCTTACAGAAATGTGCAACTTCTCTCTTGTTAGTAACACATATTCCACTGGGAGGAAAGACCAGAGAATAACTCAGAATCATCAAGTTATTACAGGCACAAACATAACCAAAGGGGAGAGGGGCTCCAGACCCCCCCCCCCCCCCCCCCTCCCATCACCTAAATGAAATTACACAGAACCTAGTTGCTGTGTAATGAAACTGAAAGATATATAGGGCAGTCAAAAAGTTTCTATTTGAGGGCATTGCATTGATGCAGCGTGTATGCAACAAAGTGTGACTCCGATGTGGGTGTGCAAGCACCAACATGTAGGCAAGGAATAAGTCTGGCATTTATGTCTTTCCGAAGTGCATGTGGTAAATGTGAACTATGACAATGTTCTTACCAAATCCATCCAATACAACCAACGTCCTGCTATTCTTTTCTTGGCTACTGAAGGACAAATACTGCTAGACAACTATCAGAGAATGAAGAATGTGTGTGTGGCAGTATGTTTACTGAAAAACACCATTGTGGAATAGTGTGAAAGGGTGTGCTGTTGCTTCATGATTATAACGCATGTCCCTATATCGCTTATATAAAAAAGAACTTGTGCAAACTTTTGTGGGGGACACCTGAGCACCCACCCTATAGTTGTGATCTCTCCTCATACAATTATCATGCCTTTGGTCCCTTAAAAAAGGCCTTGAAAGGTGGATGATACCTGTCAGAGAAGGATGTGCAACAGGTAGATATGGACTTCTTCACACAACAGGACACAGTGTGGTACCAAACGGGTATCTTCAACCTGGTGCACTGGTGGGATGATTGCCTCACTGCCCACAGTGATTTTGCCTGAGTGGCATACCGATTCTGGACTGTACATCCATCAAACAGAAACTTCTTAATCGCCCCTTATATTGTGATTTTCAAACATGTGATGGAAAAGGGATATGACCTATCGACAGGCAACATGGCTACTGATAAACTTAAACTATCGATATTTTAAAACAAATACTAACAAAGAGATAGAGGGGCTGGCCAGTACTTACCTCAGCTCAGTACAGCCGATAGATACACATAAAACAGAACCGAAAATTTACATTCCTAGCTTTCGGAACAAATGTTCCTTCATCAGGGAGGAGAGAGGGGAAAGAAAGGGAAGAAGGGAAAGGAGATTCAGTTACAACCCAGGCTATGAAGCAACAGGGAAAGGAAAATAGGGAGGGTAGCAAGGATGGAGGCATGTTTGTAACAAGAAGGAAGTAAACCGATTTTGATTCATCTACTAGTGTTATGAAAAGTTAAAAATATGCATGGACCACTATAACAGCCTAATAACCCATCTTTTGAAGTTTAATGTTAGGAATAGAGTCATAATTCAGAGACTGGTAGAACTTAGGGGTTGAAATATTTCTGTATTTCACAAGACAATGGAGCGGTAAACATCATTGCAAATAACATTAAACTAAAATCAGTGCATAAAAGTACAATTGGATTTGAGGATGTTGTCCACCAACTGCACAGATCAACAAAAATATTGCCCAAACAGTGATGGTTTCATTTCTTTAAAAAATTTGCCCAAAATTCTGTCATTATCACCCCAAATCTGGTCATTCAGGCAGTACTCAATTATGAAAACCACTCCTGTTTGGAACAATGGGGAGTGGTTTGTGAAGAGAGAGAGTATTTGATGACAAGACATTCTATAGTTCATTTGTTTCTAAAAGATTTTTTCTAGCGGGCTGCTTGAATTAGTACGAGCCAGCTGCCGCTCTGCTTCCCCCCCCCCCCCCCCCCCCCCCTCCTCCCTGATCCAAAATCTGTTTACGAGTATCTAAATCCACAAATTCTCTGCACAGTTAAACCATAAAATACATGCAAACATGCACAATCAAAGGAAAAACATACAATATCAGAATTATGTCTTTTGTTGATGCATTTTATTTTATTTGAAAACAACGAAAAACTTGGTTTTTTTTTTTTTTTTTTTTTTCCCCCCCCACACATAGTCCACCAACCAAGGTAGCTGTTCACCTTAAGATGCTGGATTCAGGAGGCGAGGTTGTTCAAATCCATCTGCTGGCAACCAGGGGTATAGTTTTCTGTGGTTTCCCATTTTCAGTTTAGGCAAATGGCTGGGTTACTGTAGGCCACAGCCAATTCCTTCCGAATTTCTTATTTCCTTACAGATGAAGCATCTCTGCTTAAATGAAGAGAGCTGCATTGAAGATGAGCCAAACATCTCTTTGGAGACTCCCGGCACTGAACATCGTATTTACATTGGAAGGTGGCTAGCAATAGTAATTTGTACTACGCTTCTTTGCGTAAAGATGGTTCACTAACAGAATGGTGATACAGTAAGCTTTCAACTTTTACTACAAGAACATGTTCTATTGTGAAATGTCTCATTACAAATGTCCTTGGAACAGTGAATCCAACCATCACAACTCCAACGTATTTGTAAATAAATGTCATATGAACGATGGCTTATTTTGTAGATCATAAAGGGGGTTACTAGTGTCAAGGACTATATAACCATATTACCTTAGATAAATACAAACTCATTCATTAGGTCTTATATATTAGGAGTCAAGTGGAAATTAATGTAGGAATCAATGTTAAGATCTCAAAACTGCAGCTCATACTATCTGCATATTATGTTTTGTTTTGTTTTATGAATAAATTTGGTGGTGGTTGTTTCAATCTGACTATTGAAATAATAATTTTAGAAAAGTTCTTGATGACTTAAGGAAACTGAAAAATTTTAATGAAATTTAAGATACTTATTAAAATTTGAGACTGAACTGAGGAATGTGGGATTCTTTGATGTGCTGAAGAAATTCTGACTTTGTTTCAGGCAAGTTGTAAATTTAAATACATGGTTGTAGGAGAAAGATAGTTATTGTGAAAAAAGCTATGAACCAGTTTAACTTCATAAGTTATTCAATCCAACATTAAGATTCTTCTGCTCTGTGGCAGTGAACCTTATATTAGAAGACATAGTTGTGTTTTGTTACCAATAAAGCAATACATTATATTCAAATTTTAATATGTTTGACAACAGAGTGAATTTACCATATTTCCAGATAAACGGTTTACTTAATTTTATCCACAGTTGTCAGCATTTGTTCCATGACTATTACTTTTGTAAAAATGAAGAAGAAGAAGAAGAAGAAGAAGAAGAACCACCTTCAGTCACAGTCATGATTTTATTTCAATGCACGATGCATTTCAACCCTTGGGGGTTCCCCTTCGGGTGCTTTAACACTGTGCATCAGTTTTTTTTTTTCTTTTCTCAGATTTGGGTTAATTCTGGCCCTGGTAAGTTTACAATGGTATATTACCAAGTGGCACACTATGAATATAAATTTACAAAACTAACACAAATTGAAAAACACTTTATTGTTTCCAGTAGTGGATACATTGTTTTGAAGCATAGTATGAGCAAGCATTTTTATGTGCATACATACACATCTACACATAAGTGTATAAATGCACAGACATGTTTACTCACACTGTGCTTCAAAACCACCTATCCACTACTGGAAACATTAAGTTATATTTCGATTTGTCTTAGTTTTGTAAACTCTTATTCACAACATGCCATTTTGTAATATGCCATTGTAATTTTATGAGGACCAGAATTAACCTTAATCTGAGAAAAGAAAAAAAAGAAGCAAGAAAAAGATTGATGCGGACTATTAAAGCACCTAAAAATGAGCTCCCCAAGACTTGAAATAGATCACCTATTGAAATAAAATCATTCTTGTGACTGAAGGCAGTTGTTCTTTATTTTACAAAAGAAATATTTAATTGTGCAATTGGGTATTCCTTATTATATGTTATATTTTTTTGAAGTTAAGCTTTTCCTATTTAAATTTATGGACCAAATACTATCTGTATGAAGCTTTACCAAAAGCAGATTATGTACATAAACTTAATAAATAAATGTGTTTTCACAATAGAATGAAAAAGCATGAGCCTTTTTAAGGTCCTCTCTTAACAAATTCGATCCCTCTGTGACAAAATCCTGGCTATGTCCTTGTTACAGATTGATGAACATATTAGCTGCTGTATCTAATGCCTTGGAGTAAATTGTTCGTGATCATCTGACAGACTACTGTAAAACTTATAAAATCTCAGATGAAAACCAAACTGGCTTCTGTAAACATTGTACCACAGGAACTGCATTAAGCAAATAAATCAGATATTTTTGGCAGCTTAGTCACTCATGCCATAGAACAGTATGAAGTAATAGTAGTGTGCAGCCCAAAGGATAAAAACGAGGATTATTTTTTCTTTCAAATTAAGCAATATTTTTCTTGCAACCACCACTGTGCCTCAGTAGTGTTATGAGGTTATATAAGCAGCTCCGCAGATCAAGGGAGCGATCCCCTTCTTGGTTCTACTGGGCTAGGGATGCTATCCACAGAGCTCCTGAGGAAGTAATGCTTTCAGAAGGTTCAAAGACAACCAGAGAGAGCCAGAGAGAGAGAGAGAGAGAGAGAGAGAGAGAGAGAGAGAGCAGAGATTGGTCATGTGGGGTGTGCAGGTTGGCAGATGAGACACTGGCTACAGCAGCAAATCACTCTCGTTTCCCTGCTCCTACCACTGAGGGCTAAATGCTCTCCACCGCTATGCACAGTCTGCCTCATGGTTGTAGCAGATGATGGACCAAGTGCACCCCGTAGAATACGAGAACGAGAATAAATTTTTCATTTCTTGCTCCAGAGTGAAAAAGGATCAGTCCTGGATGCCCACTTACATTCCTTAACACACCCTGACGTGTACAGCTGGTGTCAAGAAGTGGAATCACCACTGTTAGGCCCACCTGACCTTTTCCTGTTCACTCACATGAGCTGGTAGAAACACATATGGCCATCAGTAGCTTGCCATGGGATACGTTTCTGCACGTACCAGACATGCGCCTTTGCTGCTGCTGCCACCACCTCCGCCACCACATGCGCAGATGCCACCACAACCTCCGTGTGACGTAAGTATCACTGCAATGCATTCTGCTAGTTAACAACTCTGGCAAACTTCCACCAAGGGATCTTTTCACGACCTAGAGTAGGGCAAGACCTCTTTCTGTGTACATCTGTTCGGTCTCAGTCCCAGTTTTGTAACTGTGCCTGAGTTATGTCCTTGCCAACCAGCAGGGAGGACCAAATTGGCTCCAAATGCTGCAACTACAGCCACAGGCAAGCCTGATCACATCACTTTACTGCAACAGTAGATAAGCACCCTGTCACTTGAAAAAATAGAGCTACACAAATGGCTTAATGCAGTAACTTGTGAACATGAAGCCAGAGCTGCCAAAAAATGTGGCAACTTCAGGTCCTTCAAGAGCCACTAAAGTTGAACATGACAAACTAGTATCATATGTAGCCAGTAAGCTTCCAACTGTAATTTTTGTACCTCCTTTTGTTGGAAAGCCACGCGAAAATGAAGCAATATTTATGCTAAATGTCAGGGGCCTGGAGCATACATGCACATGGCCAGACCATTTTTTTGTTAAATGCCAGCAAGCTGAAGCTTCTGGGCAAGGTGCGAACTTTTGTTGAGTCAGTAAACTTTTGGAGTTTTGGCAAAGGCATTAGTGGAACACTAATCTGACAAGCTTGGGGTTAGCTATTAGTGTGATCGATTGTCCACCCTTGGACAGAAAAGTGAGGAGGACTTTGGAGCATTTGGAGACAGAATTACGGGAGTATCTTGTCGCACATATACCCCAGGAAGGGACAATATACATAATGAGGAGTTAATTGAAGAAGCTGAACTGAGAGCAATTGATGTATTCATACATGGAATCAATCCACAAATAGGAAGTGATGTAAAGGTAGCCTCCCCCACCTCCCTGAATGAACAGTCTGATTTGCTCTGTTACACAAGGAAGTGGGAAGATTTGTATCTGCCCCTGCGGGAGCCAGCAACGCGTGATGTGTTCATTAATGACACAAATTGCCAAAGATGTGGGAAGCTCAACTATATGGCTGAGTGCTGCTGGGCATCCTATTGTGAGAACAACCATACTGTTGGACACAAACAGGATTGTTGTCAGCAAAATAAGTGGCAAAATTCCCCCAAAACAAAAAGGTACTAACACGTGGGGCAGGTTTTGCAACTGACCCTTGCCTCCAATAAAATATATGAACCATATAAAAGGGGGAAAGGCCACTGAGGAGGAAAATTTAGTTTCAGAGGCCAAGCTCAGAGGGAAGACTCAAAATTCTTGTGGGTCCTGGAGATCAGATTAGTATTCTTTTTGTTCCTAATAATGACAAGCATGTGCTAAAACCACCATGCCACAATATAAGTGGACCTGGAGAAGAGATAATAATTCCTGCAGGCACCTGTACAATAGACCTGCACATTGAAGGGAAAAAGTATGTCTTTGTTATGGAAGTAGCAGGAAACACAGACTAGACTTTTATGATATCTTAGGGAATGATTTACTAACATGCTATCAGGCTGTGATAGATTATAAAACATGCACTATCCAATTCTGTGATTCCATACACTGAGCAGTGAGCATGCATCACAATCTCAAGGAACCAGTGAAGGGTGGCTCACCTCACAAGCTCCAATCAAGCTGCGTATATGGGCACTGAAAATGACCACACCCGTGAAAATCAGTGGTGGAACAGGATGAGTTCTCTGGATCAATATCAAAGACCAGGAACCACCAAGATCAGACTTTCTGGTTGATTCACTCACCCAGAATGACTTTCTCGACAGGTCGCAACTACATGTTAGAAGAGGTTTCAGTAAACCGAAGATAAAGGGAAAGAGGTTTCAAATACTGTGTGTGTTGATAATTTTTGTCAATGGGATATAGAAATACCACGTGGTACAATTTTGTCAGTGGCAAGGTGGTTATAGAAACTGAAATGGCAAAGCCAAAACAGGTTAAAAGAAAGAAAAGGAGGCAATTATCGGTAAGGTATGTTTCCATAATAGCACATGCATTAAGAGATCAGTTAAAGAAGAAGTTGGCACATTTGCTGGTGCCAGAGCAAAATCTTATCTCCAGTTTCAGAGGAATATGTGTGTCTCTTTGAGGAAAGGTAGTATTTGCCAGCTACTGACCTCATACTGCAAGAAATTCACACAGGAGACACAAGCCCAATCATACAGAAAGGATATCGAATACCATACCATCTACAGTGTGTTGTTGAAGATACTATTCAACAGCAGGTGGATGTGGGGACAATTCAATTCTCTGCGAGTCTGTGGTCAAGACCTACCATCAACGTACCCAAAAAAGCAACCAATGGGGGAAAAAACCTATCATGTTTGTGTCAATATGAGGGTGGTAAACAAGGTTACCACACCTGATACCAACCCCTGCACATACTGATAAGACCTCAGACAGATTTTGAAACTGCAAATACTTTACCACTCTTGACATGAATTTTGGATATCATCAGATTCTGAGTGGACCACAAGTGGTTCCGTCTGGATGGTATGAATTCTTGCACATGCCTTTTAGTCTAAGAAATGCTCCTGCAACTTTTCAGAGATTTGCTGACTTGTTATTAAGAGGTTTAAAATATACTATTTGTTTCATGTATCTCAACAACATTGTAATTGTTGCAAAAATAGTTGAAGAGCATGCCAAAAGATTAAGAAATGTATTATCTTAACTCCAAAATGCAAATCTAAGTTTAAAGATACATAAATGTTCTCTTGCACAGTCACAGTTTCAGTACCTGGGACATGTCATCAGTTCAGAAGGGGTTAACCCACATCCTAAGCTAACTGATGCAGTTGATAATTTCTCAGTGCCAAAAAATGGTAAAGAGTTACAATCTTTTCTTGGCCCACCCAATTATTATCGTTGATTTGTAAAATATTATGCTACAACAGCAAAACCATTGACAAATCTATTAAAGAAAGGTACAGGGTTTGAATGGACGGAGGAGTGTGAGGCACCAATGAGAGAAATTAAGAATATATTGTCTAATTCACCTCTATTAATATACCTAGACTTTGAAAAACCACTCATCCTTTGGGCAGATGCATAATAGTATGCAGTTGGGGCCATTTTGAGCCAGGAAACTGATGGGGAGGAAAGACCAGTAGGTTATGCCTCCAGGCATATGAATTATGCAGAAATTAACTACAGCACTACTGAGAAAAAGTTGTTAGCTCTCACATTTGGTGTAAATTACTTTAAATGTTATTTGTATGTCAGCAATTCACTGTTGTTACAGACCACATCACACTAGTATGGATACTGAGTTTAATGGACCCCAGCAGTCATCTTACTAGGTGGGCATTAAAATTATCTGATTATACAGTGCCGCATAAACCCGGCTGTTTGCATGGAAACGTTGATGCACTTAGAAGAAAATTTAAGAGTCGTGCAAACAGATGATGTTTCCATAGAAGAACTGAAAGAATCACAAGAGAGAGATGTAGAATGCCACCGGAATGCATCATTCTGATTTTGTTCCACAAGATGGTGTACTATATACAAGACTCTGTTGGATAACAGAGTAGTAGAGTAGTAATACCTAAAGAACAGCAACAACAAATAATAGCACAGTATCGTGACAGTTTACAGGACCGCCATAGCAAGTGACAAGACACAAATGCAAGAACAGCACGAAATTACTGGCAGAGTGCTCGACAAAAAGACATTTGGAAGTATACACAAAACTCTCTGCCTTGTGCACAAGGAGCACCTCTACCAAGGACTAAAGTTCCTTTAAAGACCAAAACCATTTCAAATTGCAGCCCTTGATATTTGCGTCCCATTTCCACAAAGCACCAAGAAGAATAAATATATGTCAATTATTTATCATTTTCAAGATAGTTAATTTTTATACCATCTGTATGTATGACTGCTGAAACTGTTGCTTGTGCTTTTGTCAATCACTTGATATTGCTGTTCGGAAGTCCCAAGGCAATACTCACCAACCATGGCTCAAATTTCATGTTGACACTGTTTGCACAAGTTTGCAAAATGTTACAATTCGAAAAATGGTGAACTATGCCCTTCCACCCTAAAGCCACCGGGCACCCAGAGTATGTGCACAAAAAGTAGTGTGTGAATGTTATCATATTATGTACTGAAAACACACTTAGATTGGGACAGATATGTAGAATTCATCTCTTCTTCATACAACGGTTGTGTCCATGAGGCTACGGGATACTCCCCATATGAAGCCAATTATGAGAGAACCATGAAATTGACAAATTGCCCCCTGGCACCAATGTAGGCAAAGTGAATAGATTAGCCCGTGACCTCAAAGCCACTTGGAAACAGGTTAAACACAGCAATTCCAAAGCCACACAAAGACAGTTGGAGTGTAGCAACAAAGGCACTACACTCCCTCAGTAGAAGATCAATTATTTAGTATTGCTTCAAAATGCTGTGGTGAAGAAAGGGTGAACCAAGAAGTTCACTCCCTCTTATGAGGGCTGTTTGCCATTCTTATGGAAAACTTCTTTGGTAAATGCTGAAATACAGTAACCCAATCGCTCTATCATAGTACATTTTGACCAGCTAAAGCTGTATCACAGACTAACTGCCCTGTCTCAATTTGCTTGACCTGCCTCTTCTTCTAAAAGAACTACAGCACACAAATGCCACAATGGTGAGGCCAAAGAAAAAGGAGGACCGGCTGATGGCAGCCCATTCCCACTATGCCATAAGGAATAAGCACTCTTGTGGCCTATGCTTCTGGGACTTAATACATTCTGTAAGTGAGCAAAAACATCAATGTTATTACTGAGTGAAGTTTAATGGAAGTTTTAATTATGCAGCGTACCACATGGATGAAGACAATGGCCAAGGAGATGCATTGTAGCCCCTTGTACACAGTAAGAATTTGCTTGCACTTTCCATGTTTATGATCAAAAGTGTTTGTATTTATGTCATGTTTATATATGTCATAGTTCTGAAAATTAGCAGCCAGAGCAGAGGGAAATAATTTTATAATTAACTATAGGAAATAAGGATAAAAGTTAGACGGAAGTCACAGAAACTGTTTTTGCAATCGTAGTAAAATCATATCACACCGGAAAACATGAAACTGCAACTGAGCTTTTGAAACAATAATCTCTAAGTTACACAGACTAGTATTTGCCAACCAGTTTTTCCTGGTCATAGAAAGAGATACTTCACACAGAAGAGACTAAGTAATTACAAGTTCATTGCATTCGTAAGTCATGTAAGACAAAAGACCTGTGTGAGGCATATAGGCAGCATTTAGTTTACACAATATTATTGCCACTAGTAACAGATGTAAGATGTCATAAAAGACCTCTCAAATGCTAACCAATAACCATCCTTCAGGAAAACATACTTGCAAGTCGCACCTGAACATTCAGAGACTACAAATTACACTCCATTAGAGGATTTATCAGAAACTACTTCTTGTGCTACACCTTGAACACTTTCAGAGAATAATTGCTGAATTTTGTTTAGTCGGCCTTCTCACAAGAAGACCCAACACTGAAATTACATATTTGATATAGTACTACATTTGAGTCTAATGTTCAATCTCAGTTAATTGTTACATATCAAAATGATGAAGCTACCTGAGCATGGAAATCACACCATCATACTGTAGTCACACTTATGAGTGTTAACAATGAACAACTTACAACACATATGAGTTAACAAATATTATCTACATTTACATTTACATCCATACTTCACAAGCCACCTGACGGTGTGTGGCAGAGGGTACCTTTAGTACCTCTATCAGTTCTCCCTTCTATTCCAGTCTCGTATTGTTCGTGGAAAGAAGGATTGTCGGTATGCCTCTGTGTGGTCTGTAATCTCTCTGACTTTATCCTCATGGTCTCTTCTCAAGATATACGTAGGAGGGAGCAATATACTGCTTGATTCTTCGGTGAAGGTATGTTCTCAAAACTTCAACAAAAGCCCGTACCGAGGTACTGATCGTCTCTCCTGCAGAGTCTTCCACTGGAGTTTATCTATCATCTCCATAACGCTTTCACAATTACTAAATGATCCTGTAATGAAGCGCGCTGCTCTCCGTTGGATCTTCTCTATCTCTTCTATCAACCCTATCTGGTACGGATCCCACACTGCTGAGCAGTATTCAAGCAGCGGGCAAACAAGCGTACTGTAACCTACTTGTTATGTTTTCGGATTGCATTTCCTTAGGATTCTTCCAGTGAATCTCAGTCTGGCATCTGCTTTACCGATGATCAACTTTGTATGATCATTCTATTTTAAATCACACCTAATGCGTACTCCCAGATAATTTATGGCATTAACTGCTTCCAGTTGCTGACCTGCTATGTTGTAGCTAAATGATAAGGGAGTTTTCTTTCTATGTATTCGCAGCACATTACACTTGTCTACATTGAGATTCAATTGCCATTCCCTGCACCATGCGTCAATTCGCTGCAGATCCTCCTGCATTTCAGTACAATTTTCCATTGTTACAACCTCTCGATATACTACAGCATCATCCGCAAAAAGCCTCAGTGAACTTACGATGTCATCCACAAGGTCATTTATGTATATTGTGAATAGCAACGGTCCTACGACACTCCCCTGTGGCACACCTGAAATCACTCTTACTTCGGAAGACTTCTCTCCATTGAGAATGACATGCTGCGTTCTGTTATCTAGGAACTCTTCAATCCAATCACATGATTGGTCTGATAGTCCACATGCTCTTACTTTGTTCATTAAACGACTGTGGGGAACTGTATCGAATGCCTTGCGGAAGTCAAGAAACACGGCATCTACCTGTGAACCCGTGTCTATGGCCCTCCGAGTCTCGTGGACGAATAGCGCGAGCTGGGTTTCACACGACCGTCTGTTTTGAAACCCATGCTGATTCCTACAGAGTAGATTTCTAGTCTCCAGAAAAGTCATTATACTCTAACATAATACGTGTTCCAAAATTCTACAACTGATCGACGTTAGAGATATAGGTCTATAGTTCTGCACATCTGTTTGACGTCCCTTCTTGAAAACGGGGATGACCTGTGCCCTTTTCCAATCCTTTGGAATGCTATGCACTTCTAGAGACCTACGGTACACCGCTGCAAGAAGGGGGGCAAGTTCCTTCGCGTACTCTGTGTAAAATCGAACTGGTATCCCATCAGGTCCAGCGGCCTTTCCTCTTTTGAGCGATTTTAATTGTTTCTCTATCCCTCTGTCGTCTATTTCGATATCTACCATTTTGTCATCTGTGCGACAATCTAGAGAAGGAACTACAGTGCAGTCTTCCTCTGTGAAACAGCTTTGGAAAAAGACATTTAGTATTTCAGCCTTTAGCCTGTCATCCTATGTTTCAGTACCATTTTGGTCACAGAGTGTCTGGACATTTTGTTTTGACCCACCTACCGCTTTGACAAAAACCAAAATTTCTTAGGATTTTCTGCCAGGTCAGTACATAGAACTTTACTTTCGAATTCATTGAACGCCTCTCGCATAGCCCTCCTCACACTACATTTCCCTTTGCGTAATTTTTGTTTGTCTGCAAGGCTTTGGCTATGTTTATGTTTGCTGTTAAGTTCCCTTTGCTTCCGCAGCAGTTTTCTAACTCGGTTGTTGTACCACGGTGGCTCTTTCCCGTCTCTAACGATCTTGCTTGGCACATGCTCATCTAACGCATATTGTACGATGGTTTTGAACTTTGTCCACTGATCCTCAACACTATCTGTACTTGAGACAAAACTTTAACCATGACCTTCACCCAAATTATTTCACATTTCAGATCGCCGTCAATTTCCTTCGATACTATTGCACTTCTTATCGCTATAAACACGCCTCCCCCTTCACTGTCCAGCCTGTCTCTGCAGTATACATTCCAATCTGAGTTTAGGATTAGGATTATGAATGAGCCAACAGCTACACATTTAAGTGAAGCATCTGTACTTCATTACACCAGTATTTTACACTTTGTCATGACACAGCAGTTCTACCTGATACAGTCACCTGCAAATGCTTTTACTAGGATGGTTTGAAAAGTTCTAGCAATCACCGCGAGAGGTCAGCACTAGCGCAATGAGTTGTTCATATGATATTCATTGGACTGTTGCCTGTGAACAAGTGCCACGTCAGTGCTGTGATGGTGACATGGTTCTGGTGTTGTTCCCGCATAGTGATTTGCGAAGATGGAAAAAATCGAGATTAGAGCAGTGTTTAAGTACTTCATAAAGAAAGGTATGAAAGCAAAGGACATTCATGGCAATTTACAAAGTACACTGAGGGACTCTGCTCCTTCATATTTAACAGTTGCCAAGTGGACAAATGAATTTAAATTTGGTTAGGAGAGCTTAGATGATGATCTGCACAGTGGTTGGCCAAGATGTGTCACTACTCCAGAAATCATGGCAAAAATGCACAAAATGGTCATGGAGGATCACCGATTGAAAGTGCGTGAAATTGCTCATGCTTGCCAGATGTCATCTGAAAGGATATATCACATTTTAACTGAGGAATTAGAAATGTAAAAATTATCTGCATCGATTGGACCGATGACCTCGCTGCTTGTCCACTCTCCCAAATCAGCCAGCCAACCCTCCCCCAAATCAACCAACCAACTACAACAATGAGAAGTCCATCAAGGTAAGTTTACCTCTGCCAGTCAGGAGATGGCAGAACTATGAACGTGTCACTACAGGTCATCAAACTGTAGCATCACATACAGGTTAATCATTAAATACTTTTCACCCCTTCTCCATAAGGAATATGGTCAAAAATATGAGTAAAAAAATTCTCTTGCCACTAAGTATGATGCCGTGAACAACGCCATATAGTGCAAATGCATGGCTCTGTGACATTAAAACAGCGAAATGGCTGCCACATGACATCTCAGAGCCTTTAGCCCTTGGTCCACGTGTTGACAAGCTGCCTGTGCAAGGGAGTACATGTGCACCTTAAATTAACTTTACAAACACTAAAAGATGGACTCTTCTCACCAAGTTTGCAGGTTGTATCACACTTTAACAATGAAATTTTTACATAGGAAATTGAAAATTAAACCCACTCGTCATGTGAATAGTTATGCATTTGCCAAATGACTTGAATAAAACCAGTTTTGGAAGGTACCCTGTTCACTCAGGTGATTTGGTAGAATTCTTGCATAGCAAGCAAATATTTGAGTCCCTTTCAGAGGAAAAAGTAGGCATACTGGAGACCTCTCACACAACTTAACGGCATTGTGTGACTGGAAATTCAGTATATTAATGCCAATAACCTTGAATAAATGGAATTATTTCAGCCCTATTCAGTTACTGATTGCTGGCACATTTGGCTGTCCTATTCTTCACTGGAGCTGGGGTGATTAACGGAGGTTCATGTTTTAGCAGCCGCTGCTACAGTATGCATTTCAAGAAAGTTCTTGCTACATCAGAGAGGGGCAATACAATACATTACAGTATAATCAGATCTTGCCAGGCAGATTGATGTCTAACACACACAGTGATTCTTAATGGAAATGCAAAATCATGAAACCTTACTTTGCAGCAAGATGTGAATGATACATAACTGTCTACAGACATGCGAACAATACATTTGATACAAACAACCAGCTTATTTTGAATTAATTTTATTTCATCTATCAGATGGCACAATGTTCTGAAACAAATACCTTACATTATAAGCAATTTATTTATGATATACTGCACTGATAAATAAATGTAAATGTCATGTGACTAGGGCCTCCCCGTCGGGTTGACCACTCGCCAGGTGCAAGTCTTTCGATCTGATGCCACTTCGGCCACTTGCATGTCAATGGGGATGAAATGATGATGATTAGGACAACACAACACCCAGTCCCTGAGCGGAGAAAATCTCTGACCCCACAATGAATAAAAAAACACACACATAACAAACCTAGATGAATATACCACACAGTTATCAACATGTTTGAGAGAGGTGGAAATTGTTAGGAATATGTAAGAAAGATCATGCCTTGCTTCTATGCCAAGAGAATAATATTGATGTATATGAGCATAATAGACAATGAGACAAGCTGTTTGACACATACTCTCAGTTATTTCTTGTAAGTTATGGTGATCAAGTCGGAGATACGTAATACAGAACATGATGACTAAGCCATTAGCTCATCTGCTCCTGCTGTATTGTTATTTACATGTGATATTTATAATTGGAGCTCCACCTTAAGCGTTGTATTTCATGTAATATGTTCATTTATTTCATTTGAGAGTCTACCACTTCTTTCTGAGCCTGACCACCATTTGAAGATTTCTTTTAATTTTATCATGTCAGTATGTGTGAACATCTCATCGCAGTTACATATTGCTCAGAATGAGTCTTTGTAAATTAACAAATGTCGTTAGTGCATGGCATAGCAACTTGGTTTATGTGTATGTGGTATCTAAGAGAAATACCCTAGTTTCGAGGACATACCTCTTCATGCAGTTCAAATTGTAGTGCATTACTTTTCCCATACAGGGACTTATACCTATTCATTCCACAAACTATGGATGTTTTTTGTGCTGAAACTGAGGCACAATATTTCTTTCTTTGGTCAATGAGGTGCTAACTGGTATAATCAGTACTAAGGCCTCCAACAGTGCCAGCACTATCATATTCTTTCACAGCCATTTAATATCGAGGTATTGCTCCTCCCTTATTGCAGTAGCCATATTATTTTATTCAGATCTAATTGCAAGCTACCAGATGCTACTCCAACAGCCAGTCAGGCACACTAACACTGCTTAAAGGAAGAGAAATGGGATAACTCATGCCTACATTTAGTGAACAATGTCGGGTTAGAGAAGTCCCTACTTTGACATTATGCTGATCACACCAGTGGTTAGGCACGTACTGGATGGTGCGTCTAGTATGGACACATATTTCTGCCTTGTTGATGCCCCCAAACATCTTTGCTCTATCACTAATCCTTTTTTGGCAAGTGTCACTTTGGTGACATCCTACTGTTACTCTATCAACTTCAGTCACGAAACATGGAAGCATATCTTATTTAGCAAACAGCTTTACTTCTGTAGTCAGAGATAATGGATCAATAAAGGATAATCAACTATGGATCCATTGTAACTTATTGTGTATGCGCATAGTGCAGTGTGATTGCAACCATGTGTATTATAATCACATAGCTTGGAGTACAAAATTTTTCCTCAATTCTTAGCAGATCAAGAAACTTACCTGTTTCATTTTCATACCAAGAGTACACTAGATGATGGACTTCATTGGGGATAACCTGTACACTAAAATCTATTTGTCTAGCTTTTGCCTTTTGCCCCATAGCCATGCTCTCGATTTTAGCCGTCCCCGTACACCTGCCCACTACCGTATGGCTTCAGCTGCCAGAGATTGCAGTCATATGTGTGTGTGTGTGTGTGTGTGTGTGTGTGTGTGTGTGTGTGTGTGTGTGTGTGTGTGTGCGCGTTTTTTCGACAAAGGCCTTGTTGGCTGAAAGCTTATTTTATGACAGTCTTTTTGTTGGGCCTACCTGCAACTCAGCATCTCCGTTATATGGCGAGTAGCAATTTTCCTTTTCATAATATTGTTACATTCCATCCTGGATTGTCATTGTTTGACAATTGCCCATTACTGTACTTTTGATTTGTTATCAACCCATTGCCACGTCCCAGACCTTTCAGGTCACTTTAGTGTACAGTGGTCTTTTGTTCAATATTCCCTTGCGTGATATAATTCCCCCTACTGTTGAACTCCCAGCACATTTAATTTATACCCATAACATTAGCCTTAGGCCCTTCCTGCTGTACCTACCTGAACTGCCAGTCCGCTTGTCACATCTACCGTACATAATTTTCTGACATTACCAAGATGTCTCAGAATCACCTCTTAGAATCCATGAATAAAGTCCTAGCCAAGAAGCATAGACAAATTTCTCTTGATCGGGCTGCCGTACATCTTGCTGAATGTCACACTCAAAATTTTTACAATCGAGTGGTTATTCTGAGCGTTATGTCTGTGCCTTCAGCTCTACTTGGTATTGGCTTTATTGTATAGATTTTATATAAAATATGGCTATGGTAAATCACATGAATCAGCACTGTAGGTTGTACCAAATCCCCAACCAGTCAGTGAATATAGGGATTAAAAATGTCATTACACAGGCAATGCCCTCCTTTTGGTTAAGACACAAATTCTATTTCAAATAATTAGTCCAGTTCTGATGCAGGTCTAATCATACCAAATTTGTAAAGGGGAACACCTATCTTTGTTTACTTTAAATGTCAATTGTGCATTACGTATTATGCGTTTAATGGAAAATTGTTGTATTTCTAATGATAGTCATTATAAATCTTCTGCTCCCCTTTCTACATAATGTAAACTACTTGAACCCCTGTTGATGCGACTCCCATCTATGACTGTTTTAGTCACTGTTAGCCAACCCACTTGCTGCACATCAGACTTGAAGCCAGTTCCTACTCACAGTACCCGTGTAACCATTCGCTGACTGCTGCTACCGTGCTCACAGCCACACCTGGTTGACAACTACCCACTGCACACTTGTTAAGTGAGATGCTTCAAGAAATAATACATGTGAACATGATTTATAGCAGTACTGAAAATTTCTACTCCCTGCCCTAGTATGTTTTTGACTTTTAGTTACACCCTCCATTAGGATAAGTCCCTTTTCCTGAAACAGTAAATGTCAACCAACTTGTAGGGATTCACTTCAACAGTAATACATTTTTTGATATCGTCAAACTTGATCTAAATCAATTACTTACCTGCAACTGGCTCTAACGAAAGACGGGGAGGGGGGGGGGGGGGGGGGTTGAGCAGCCCATCGTGGTGTTAGGGATAAAACACAGCATTAATTTCTTTTTCAAATTTTGCAATATTTTTCTTGTGACCACCACTGCACCTCAGTGGCATGATGAGGTTACATAAGCAGCTTCGCATCACTGGTGATGGACCCCATGCTCGGTTCCGCTGAGCTAGGGATGCTATCGATGGAGCTGGTGAGCAAGTAACACTTTCAGAAGGTTCAAAGCCAACCAATGACAGAGCAGAGATCAGTCACCTAGGGTGTGTGGGTTGGCCGGAAAGACAGTGGCCACAGCAGTGGATCATTCTCTTTCTACCAGCCGTCCTACTCTACATACGTGTCCACCTGCTCCTCCCGTTGAGGGCTAAATGCTCTCCACTGCTATGCGCAAGTCTCTTCTTCATTTCACACTTCAGGGAGAACAGGATCGGTCCTAGACATCCACTTATGCTCCTTAACCCATCCTGACACATACAATAGCTCATTTCCAAAATTATCTGAATGGTTACAGAAATATGTAAAACCATCATTTCACAACCTGTCTGTGCTAACAAAACAAGCAAGGAAAAGTGTAGATGAAAGCCCCTGTTTTGACACTGCTTGGTTTCACGACTGCTTTGTAATCTGTTAATTTCATACCTTGCTTTTGAAAATGAACAAACTGACTTCTAAAATTGTGCAGCACACTTAGTTCAACTCCTGCATGACAATCATATATTGAAGAGTCTTTTCACGAAGTCATTACAGGAACAATGTGTCCTTAGTAGTTTCCCTTGAATGTCAGCGATATTTCATCTGTGTTACATTCTATCTCACATATGCAAATAACACCCAAATGTATCAAAGCAGCAGCCGAAAGAATATCGTTGTTGCTATATCAGGCATGCATAAATGACAAACCTTGTACTGTGTCGTAATGGACAGAAAACCTGAGTCTTATACTAAATCCTAAGAAGACAGGTGAATCTCATATTCCACCAATAGTTGATCAGCTAACATTTTGGTGATGACACAAAACAAACTTTCTTTTATGTAGCAACTCAGGCTGATCATATACAATGGGAAGAACAAACTGTTGCAGTGTGCAGGAAATCTTTCTCTTGACTGTCTAAAATAATTGCAAATCTTTGGAAGAGACATATCAGTGTGTTAACATATTTTACATATTTTCATTCAATACTGTCATATGGAATAATGTTCTGGGCTAACTTATCTTCAAGAACTCAGTTCACTCCTCCATCCAACCGTGATCCACCCCCACTGCCTCCAAACCACCCCCTGTTAACTTTCCAGAATTTCTTAACCTCAAACCATGACTCACCATCATTCCCCAAATCCCTCAACATGTAAACTAACCTTACATCTGCATAAAGAACTGCAGTCCACCATCTAAAAACTGATCCCAACCTTATAATCGTACCTGCAGACAAAGACTCCACCACCGTTGTTTTGAACCACAAGGATTACGTAGCAAAAGGACTCCGTCAGCTGTCAGATACTTCCACCTGCAAAACATGCCAGAATGATCCCATTCCAGTAATCCAGCAGGATCTCCAGTCACTACTCAAACCCTTAGGCCCATCCCAGAACCTCTCCCCAGAGCCCATCTCTCTACTTACCCCTACCACTCCCCGCACTCCCACCTCCTACATGCTTCCTTAAGTCCATAAAGCCAACCACCCGGGACGCCCCATTGTGGCCGGTTATTGTGCCCCCACTGAGAGAATCTCTGCTCTTGTAGACCAACACCTTCAACATATTACCCAGAACCTGTCTTCCTATATAAAAGATATCAACCATCTCCTCAACCAACTCTCCACAGTTCCTGTCCATTTACCACATGGTGCCCTGCTCGTCACTATTGATGCCACCTCCCTGTACACTAACATTCCTAATGCCCATGGCCTTACTGGTATAGAACACTGCCTTTCCAGATGCCCTATGGATTCCAAACCAACAACCTCCTTCCTAGTCTCCATGACCAACTATATCCTCATCCACAATTACCTCTGCTTTGAAGGCATTACCTACAAACAAATCCGTGGTACAGCTATGGGGACCCACATGGCACCATCCCATGCAAAACTATTTATGGGCCATCTAGAGGAATCCTTCCTAAAAACCCAGAATCCTAAACCCCACACCTGGTTCAGATTCGTTAATGACATCTTTGCTATCTGGACTGAAGGTGAGGACACCTATTCACTTTCCTCCAGAACCTCAACAACTTCTCCCCCATTTGCTTCACCTGGTCCTACTCAACCCAACAAGCCACCTTCTTAGATGTTGACCTCCACCTCAGCGATGGCTACATCAGTACCTCTGTTCATATCAAACCTACTAACCACAAGCATTACCTCCACTTCGACAGCTGCCACCCATTCTATATCAAGAAGTCCCCTCCGTACAGCCTAGCCACCGGTGGTAGTCGCATCAGCAGTGACGAGCAGTCCCGAGGGTCTCACTGAAGCCTTCACTGACCACATTTATCCTTACATTCTTGTACAAAAACAAATCTCTTGTGCCTTATCTTTCCAGTCTCCCACCACCTTCCAAAGTCCCAAAGTCTGACCACAGAAGAGCATTCCCCTCGTAACTCAGTACCATCCGGGACTGGAGCAACTGAATTACATTCTCTGCCAGGGTTTCGATTACCTCTTGTCGCGTCCTGAAATGAGAAGTGTCTTACCCACTATCCTTCCCACCCCTCCTACCATGGTATTCCACTGGCCACAGAACCTACACAATATACTCATCCATCCTTACACAACCCCTGCTCCCAATCCCTTACCTCATGGCTCATACCCCCGTAATAGATCTAGACGAATGACCTGTCCCATACATCCTCCTACCACCACCTACTCCAGTCCGGTCACTAAAATCACCTATCCCATCAAAGGCAGGGCTACCTGTGAAACCAGTCATCTGATTTACAAGCTAAGCTGCAACCACTGTGCTGCATTCTATGTAGGCATGACAACCAACAAGCTGTCTGTCCGCATGAATGGCCACCGATGAAATGTGGCCAAAAAACAAGTGGACCACCCTGTTGCTGAATACGCTGCCGAACATGATATCTCTCATCCCAATGACTGCTTCACAGCCTGTGCCATATGGATCCTTCCCACCAACACCAGCTTTTCTGAATTGCACAGGTGGGAACTTCCCTGCAATGCATCCTACATTCCCGTAACCCTCCTGGCCTCAACCTTCGTTAGTCACTGTCCTCACCCATCCAGCCCCCTCCCTGTTCACATTCCAGCACTACACAACCGTCATTTCACCGCCACACCCAGTCTTTTAATTTCTTCTTTTTATTTATCTCCTTTCCACAAGTTACCCCCTCCCCCCGTCCATACCTTCTCTCCTGCCCTCCGTCTAAACTGCAACACTCCACTGACTGCCACTCCCATCATACTATCCCTCCCCCTCCCCGCCCCAGCCGCCTCCTTACCCCCACCCAGTCACCACTCCCATCATGCACTGGTGCCGCTGTTCGCAGTGTGGTTTCAGCTCTCTGAGACTGCAGACGTGTGTGCAAGTTGCGTTCGCGTGAGTGTGTGTGTGTGCATGTGTGTATGTGTGTCTACTGCTGACAAAGGCCGCAATGGCTGTAAGCTATAATTGTGTGAATCTTTTTGTTGTGCCTATCGCAACTCAGCATCTCAGCTATATGGTGAGTAGCAACTGCCCTTCTCTGGTATTGTTATATTCCATCCTGGATTTTCCATTGTTTGACTATCTTCAAGAAAGAAAGTCTTGGTTGCTCTAAAATCTGCTGTAAGAATAATATGTGGTGCTCACAACTGATCATCTTGTAGACTTGTTTAAGGAGTTGGCCATTCTGACAACTGCTTCACAGTATATTTATTCCCTTATGAAGTTTGTTGTTTATAATCCACTACAGTTCAAAAGGAACAATGATGTACATAATTACAACACCAGAAGGAAAAATGACATTGTTTACCCCATGTTAAAGTTGTCTTTAGAACAAAAAGGGGTGCACAATGCTGCCAAGAAAAAATTTTGATCACTTACCCAGTAATAAAATGTGTGTGGCAGACAGCACTGTAAAATTTGAAAACAAACTGACAACTCCTTCTATTCTGTAGAAGAATTTCTATTATTGTAATGTGTAAAAGGTGATGAGTAGGAATTACTAACTCACATCCGTATATCATGTTTCTTTTTGGAGAAAGAACCTTAAAATGTTCATAATGTAATTGTATGTACAAATTAATTTGTGATGTGGATGTAAAATGTCTTATTCCACATCATTACCATTTATTGTTCAGTATGATCCATGGAACATGAAACGAACCGACTATACAATGCAAACACTTTGAAAAATTTTTGTACTTAAAATGAAATAAAAATTTGTTGAGTCACCAGTTTTTTTTAATCTATGCTGCTGTGATGTACAAGTAGTTCCAACATGACACAAAACCGTGAAAACACCTGACAATTCAACTAGCCATTAATATTTGCTCAATGTGTAACATTTTGTTGTTTGATCACGTGAGTGCTTCCTGTGGTCTATTACGGTGGATGCCATGAAATTATTATAGGGTGGGTGCCACTGGATGAGTGTGGATGAGTGATGTGATTCTCACATGCTCTGTTTCATTCATTGGTTTCTGATGTCCTTAATACTTCTCTTCATATACTGCCATGTTCTTCTACATCCTAGACGTTCTATGTCATATTCTCCACATATTTTTTTCCTAGTTATTTGTATCTTGTGACATATTCCTATTATGATTTATTAATTTTGCTGTCAAAAATTATGTTTCTGCATTTAGTGAAGTTTCCAAAGCATAGAGCAATCAAGGATGGGACAGTAACTGATTAAAATGAAACAGGTGGATACTGCATATGTGAGGTGTGGATTCATATGAATGGCCCACACGTCTAACTTGTTCCACATTCTGAAATGTTCCTTCATGATGAGATCGAAGGAATATGATGAATGATTCCGAGAGAAAAAAAAGTCAGTTAGGTCTCCTAACACAGCAACAGTATGAGGTTGAGTTGTGACAAAACTGGAATTAAGTTCTAGGTGATACTATTAAGTGCCCCACCAGTAAGGACTTCAACTACCGCAGAAATAATAAAGAAATATCAGCCTTCACCATTTAATAATGTATCATGTTTGCTGCATGAGACAGATAACTAAGGATGCGTAATCTGTACAGTCCTACAATGTGTGAGCAAAAAATACAGAGCATAATTTTATTAGAAATAAATTAATAAGCTTACATGGAATGTGATTTAAACTACACTGAAGAGACAAAGAAACTGGTACACCTGCCTAATATCATGTAGGGCCCCCACGAGCATGCAGAAGTGCCACAACATGACATGACATGACATGGACTTGACTAATGTCTCAAGTAGTGCTGGAGAGAACTGACTCCTTCAATCCTGCAGGGCTGTTCATAAGTCCAGAGGAGTACGAGGGTGTGGAAATCTCTTCTGAACAGCACATTGCAAATCATGCCAGATATGGTCAATTATGTTCATATCTGGGGAGTTTAGTGGCCAACAGAAGTGTTTAAACTCAGTAGGGTGTTTCTGGAGCCACTCTGTAGCAATTCTGTATGTGTGGGGTGTCGCATGGTCCTGCTTGAATTGTCCAAGTCCATCAGAATACGCAATGGACATGAATGAATGCAGGTGATCAGACAGGATGCTTACATACGTGTCACCTGTCAGAGTTGTATCTAGACCTATCAGGGGTCCCATATCACTATGACTGTACATGCCTCACACCATTACAGAGCCTCCAACAGCCTGAACAGTCCCCTGCTGACATGTGGGGTCCATGGATTCATGACGTTGTCTCCATACCCGTACATGTCCATCCGTTCGATACAATTTGAAACAAGACAGGCAACATGTTTCCAGTCATTAACAGTCCAATGGCAGCGTTGACAGGCACAGGCGAGGTGTAAAGCTTTATGTCATGCAGTCATCAAGCATACACAAGTGGGCCTTCAGTTCTGAAAGCCCCTATCAATGATGAAACTTCCTGGCAGATTAAAACTGTGTGCCAGACCGAGACTTGAACTTGGGACCTTTGCCTGTTTTGTTAAATGGTTTGCACGCTGACATTTGTTGATGTCCCAGCACTGAACTCTACAGTAATTTCCAAAAGGGTAGCACTGCTGTCACGTTGAATGATTCTCTTCAGTCATCATTGGTCCCACTCTTGCAGGATCTTTTTCCAACCATAGTGATGTCAGAGTTTTGATGTCTTACTGGATTCCTGATATTCATGGTATATTTGTGAAATAGTCATAAGGGAAAATCCCCTCCCCATCGCTACCTCAGAGACGCTGTGTCCCATGGCTCATGCACCAACTATATAACACCACATGCAAACTCACTTATATCTTGATAACCTGGCGTTTTAGCAGCAGTAGCCGATCTAACAACTGCACCAGACACTTGTTGTCTTATACAGGCATTGCTGACCACAGTGCCTTATCCCAACATTGAACCCATGACCAGAAGAATTCTGGAAGGCTTCTTTTGAAAGAGCATTCCGATGATCTGTCATGGCTCTTTCAATGTCAGGAATGGTGCCAAAACATTTTCCGTTACGCACGTTTTTAATTTTTGGGAAGAGCCAGAAGCTGTATGGTGCTAAATCAATCTGGTGAGTAATGTGGATGTGGACATACAGGAACGCTTTTTCCAGGAGAAACTAATGACTCAGAAGTGAGGTGTAGCACATTGTCATGATGAAGAAGGAAAGCATTGGCCCATTTTTCTAGTCTCTTTCATTGTACATTGTTTCACAAATGTTGCAGTATGCTTTTATAAAATTTGGCATTTACAGTTGTTTGCCCTTGGAAAGAACCCTGATCACAGTACACTGTGGGGGGGACCAACAATGAGCATGACATTGATATTTGATGTTGACTGAAATGTCTTTTTCAGGTGAGGAGATCCACTGGTTTTTGATTGGGAACTCTGAGTTTTCATCCCAGGGCCATGTCCGTAGACCCAAGTTTCATCTACAATTACAATTTTGGATATAAAGTCCGGATCTGAATGAACACAGTCCTTCAACTCCATGCAAACTGACACATGATTTTCTTTCTGTTCATCACTTAAAATGTTGGGAACAAATTTTGCATTGACTCATCTCATTTGCAAATTATCAGTTAAAATGCTTTGCTGGACCCAAACAAGATGCTAAGTTCTTCAGCAAGCTCTTGAATAATTATTTGCCACTTTTTGCACATTTTCTTCTGTTTTTGAGATTAATGTACGTCCCAAATTTTGCTTGTTTTTCACCGACTCAGTTCCACTTTTAAATTGCTCAAACCATTTGTAAACTATCTTCAGAGTTACAGCATTATCACCATACAACAATTTAAACATTTTATGAGTTCCTTTGGCACTTTTTTGCAACTTTAAACAGACCTTAATTTTTCACAAGTTGTTCAAAATATGTTATGTGCTACAGATGTGGTAAACACAGCCTCACTGTAGCATCTCTGGCCGTTAACTGACAAGTCACAACATGTCCCAATTTGACGCTGCCTGTCTCAATGGATCAGGCTACCAGACAAATTACATAAATGGTTATAGTGTCAGCAGTTGCTGCTAAAAAAAATTGATCCATCATATTATTTCTGTCTGTATTTATGTTGAAGACTGAAAGTAATAATGCTGTTAAGACAGTTTGCTTAGTTTTTGGGATGAACAGAATGTTAGTATTTCAATAGTTATGCAACTGCAGCAAGAACACATGGCAAATAAATTTTGACAAGAGTTACCTGTTGGTTCTTTTAATCTACAAGCACATATGAAAAATCTCATGTATTTTATATGATGATTACTATAAGTTATCTGTTTCTGTTTTGGCATATAAAGTCATGAGAAATACATATTTGTTTTTAATCAAATGGAAAATTTAATTAACACACCTTAAAATTACAAGAAAAAAAAAAAGGTTAGCCAGAACTTACTTTCAGGAGACAAAAATCGTAGTACTGCTGACAACCAGTAACTCTGTTCTCTGTTAATAATGGACATTGTGTTCCAAAAGCTTGGGTCACTGTTCCCAGTTTCAGTGTTTCTGCAGGAAGCATTAGGGTTTTCACCTCCTGAAGATAAATTGTGGTTTTTTTTCCTTATTTGGATTAGGAAGGATCAGACAGTATGGACTTTGCTTTGTATACTCCTACAAATAGGAATAAATCAGAACTCATGGGCAGGACTATAGATCAGAAGTTTGTCAAATAAGAGCTTTGCAGACTCCAAACATTGTTTACGTGTCTGATTATTGCACAGACTTTTCCTTGATGAGAGTTGGCCGGTAATGATGGTCACTTGTCTTCCTTTTTACTGTAGTAAAAAATGGAACATGCATGTGTGGCTTAGCAGTTACTCTTTGGCCTGCAATATCAACTTCATACTTCGCATTTCGGGTCATTATGAAATCATTTGTGACAATGGGTCTTGAATCACTGTTGGTTAATCCAGGGTGTCTAATATAACCCAAGCATATTAGTTTGTCAAGTGTGAAACCATACCTGCAACACAAAAAGAATCTCACAGCCTCAATCACTTCATACAAAATATATCGTTAGTTCTACTTGCAGTTTTTATGTAAGTTGCCTTTATTGTTACTCTATGGACACAATCTGCATACATGTTCTCTGACTTGATAGAAGGGAGGGGAGGGGAGGGGAGGGGAGGGGAAGTGAAGTGAAATGCAAGGAGGAACATAACACAAAGAAGTCCCACAGGAAAAGGAATAATTTGGAGGAAGTAATCTTGTTAATAAGAGGAATGGGAGCCACATTTTTTTTATTTATTTATTTATTTTTTTTTTTTTGCTTTGTGAGGAAGGTTTGGAAAACTGAGGTCTAATAGAAATTGCTTTATAAAGCAATGTATGTGTATAGTGATATATAATCTGGTTATAATAGAAGGAAACATTCCACGAAGGAAAAATATACCTAAAAACAAAGATGATGTGACTTACCAAATGAAAGTGCTGGCAGGTCGACAGACACACAAACGAACACAAACATACACACAAAATTCAAGCTTTCGCAACAAACTGTTGCCTCATCAGGAAAGAGGGAAGGAGAGGGAAAGATGAAAGGATGTGGGTTTTAAGGGAGAGGGTAAGGAGTCCCCGGGACTGGAATGACTCCTTACCCTCTCCCTTAAAACCCACATCCTTTCGTCTTTCCCTCTCCTTCCCTCTTTCCTGATGAGGCAACAGTTTGTTGCGAAAGCTTGAATTTTGTGTGTATGTTTGTGTTCGTTTGTGTGTCTGTCGACCTGCCAGCACTTTCATTTGGTAAGTCACATCATCTTTGTTTTTAGTGATATATAATCTGATTGAAAATAATTTTGCACCGCCTGTATATCTGCAAATTTGTGGGAGTGTAGATTCAAGATAAGCAGGAAATGCACGCATAAGTCTTATATATACATATATAAAAACTTTAGGCCTATCGTAAAATAAAACAAAATAGTCTGTTCAAAAGTATGTGTCTTTGCACGTCTGGGAAATCAAAACCTGCAGATGACTAACATTCAGTTCCATATTGCTCCACCCCACACACTGTAACATGCTTGGAAACTCCTTGTGATAATGTCCACATGATAGCAGAGATGTCACTGCTCAAGTCTGCTCTACTCTTCCATTGTGGTTAATCTGAGGCCATCCAGTGGGTTCCTGGGGCAACATGCTGCAAGTTTCAACTGGTCACAACAAGGCCCAGCATATTCAAAGCCAAACCTGTCAACAATACGTTGACTGTAAGCTTGGACAGTAGATTACAGAATCTTGTTCTGATTCTGCATAATCCTCAAATTACCCTTGACAGTGATGAGAGACATTCCACATCCATACACCATACCAGCATAATGCATGACTCCTTGCTTAGCCCATGAGACTGCATGTCTGAGATGTGCACTGGTACCCTGTCCACATTCTGCTATGATGATCATCAGGCATTAGACAAATCATGCACTCATCAGTGAAGAGAATCCTATGACAATGATACAGGTTCCATTCTATGTGTTTCCTTTTGCACATTCTTTGTGCACCACTGTGTTGGGAGATTCAAATGGCTCTGAGCATGATGGGACTGACTTAATGTCTGAGGTCATCAGTCCCCTAGAACTTAGAGCTACTTAAACCTAACTAACCTAAGAACATCACACACATCCATGCCCGAGGCAGGATTCGAACCTGCGGTGGTAGCAGTCGCGTGGTTCCAGACTGAAGCACCTAGAACCGCTCGGCCACAGCGGCCGGCTGTGTTGGGAGGTTTGCACTGTTTGTACTGGATGCCTACAGGCCAAACTGATCATGTGGAGATGGCTATGTATCTCTAGGTCAACATACACCTTCCAGTTGCAACCAAAAATGCAGCATACAGTTCTGTTGCATTCCCCTAGTCATACCTACAAGTCATAATTTGTAACAATCACCAGCTGGTGTTGTGTGGATGACTACTACAAGGCAGATGCTTCATTTTCATAATAGCCATAGAATTTTCTAATAACATCACTATGGTGTATTTCAGTTCGGTGGGCAACTTCCTGGGTGGACAACCCTACATGCTGGAAAGTGACAATCAAGAATCAAGAATTTTATTCACCATAGATCATTTTACAATGATATTGGCTTCATCATACACGATGTACTAGTACATGCATGACTGATATAAACTTCAGTGGCTCTTTCAAGAGTGCTGGCAAACTGAACAGCATACACAAGCCACATTGTTCCTGTTCACAATTAGAGACACAGTGTGGTCTCCTGAATTGCCCTGAGAATGTACATTTTCTTTCACCTTTAGTATGCATGTATGCTGTACATGGCAAACTCTGGTGGTCAAATCAGTACTGAGAACCCTGATTCTTTAAACTGACAGTCATTAGAATGGTGCAAAACCTTTTTAATTTGTATTTCTAAATGAAGATAATAACTCTTGAAATATTTTGAATTTCAATTAGGAAGACCAAAAAATGGCAGTGACTGCTCTAGTGCAGAAGTGTTATTTGAGTGGAAATATTGGGAGGTCTTCTGGTCTCTGCTAAATGAGAATTAGGTGTCTAAGAATGAAAGAAGAGTGCACAGATTGCATTCACTCATTCCCAAAACTACCACTCAACTGATGGCTTCCATTAAAATATACTTCATCATCTGAAACAAAATAAAAGTGACAACTTCTTCAAGTTCACTGATTTCTTAATTTATTGTGTTCTTTAGATCCCCTCAAGAAGGAGAAACGTCAGGGATGTGGAGTAAGTGAAGATATACATTAACAAAAGACAAGAAATTCATAAAACTTCATTCATACATGGTATTGGCAGTAAACCATCACTACACAGCTTATTGCTAAGCATACGCACGCCAGATAAATGTGACACAGCAAATTTGAAACAAAGGTGCTACTTTATCAGCTATATTAAATAGCTGCTGTTTGTCCACTGCTGATAACTTATTATTACGCATTTACATTGTGTTTGTGTATCGCTACTGGGAGGTCTGTAGCAACATGCTGTAAGCAGGTGCATTGCCTAGGTTTTGCATCACATTGGTGTAAAGCATTTGCAGTACTCTGCTGTTGAGACTATTTCAGGCTTTCCTTCTCCCTCGTGCATTTTACTAACATCTCAGAGGATGAGTACTTTTCACAAACAAACTTACGAAATAAATATCTACTATTAGCACATATAAATTAATGATAGCCAATATGCCTTTTGGATTATGTAAATACAAGAATTTACATTTCGGTATACTCAGTGCCCTGGAAATTTTCAAAAGATTTTTAGAACAACTAATTCTGGCCATGCTATTCTAAACAAAATACTTGGATAATATGATTACAATAAAAGCTATGGTCCAAGAACACTTGAAAAATCTTTTCATTTTATTTGGTGCAGTGTAAGCAGGTGGATTGAACTTTAATCTATAAAAATCCCATTTATTCTAACCTAATGTACAATAAATCTATTTTTAAGTTACGATAATTTAGTTCTCATTCAGAAGCATGCAGAGGAGATAGATAAGTTCCTAAAGTCATCCGCCTCTAAAAACAATCATTTCTGGGCAAAGTCATTATTATGTCTCTTAGAGCCTAATATTAGAGAAGTGGCTTACTTGTTGAATCAGCTACAAAAAAGAATGCAAAATGTTTCTGCACCCTGAATGCGACCTGGTTTCCAGCAGCTCAAGACCGTACTACAATCAGCACCGTGATACTCCAATGTGAGCACACTGGGCATGGCACATGGGTTCATTCTTTCATGCAGAAACAAACATGGTTCAGTATGTATGAAAGCTTATGTAGAAAATATGCTACAAGCAATCTAACAAAATTATTGCAAATGTATAAACAGCAGCAGCTCGGAATTTTCATTTATATCTTTACAGCGCAAAGTTTTTTCAGGTGACACATCATAAACTATTGCTAGCTTTATTGAGGCCTAAAGCAAGATTACCAAGAGAAGAGTGTCCCATGTTTATAATGATGAGCCCTTTTTCTTACTAAATACAATTATCAAATACTATACAAACCAACAGGCAGATGTAAATGACTTTCCCTGGCCTCCTTATGTCCAAAATCTTGTTCTGAAGCTCATGAAATAGTATGACTCCAGCTGAATGTGAAACCATGGCAACTAATCAGAACATTTTCATTAATGACAGCCTATATTGTAAAGTTTATGGTACAGTATTCCCTTTTTCAGCATGCAGGACAAATGGTTCAACAACGATGCTCATCACTTATTGACGAAAACTGACTAAGTCTTTAGCAATTATTACTCACTACATAACTGACTTATGACAATGCTGTTTGTTAGCAAAGACATCTCCCAGCATTGTGCCTTCATTTGTACCACTTCAACCCCTGTATATTATTGGTTTTTATATTGCGGTATAATGCCAATGGACGTCCTTAATCACCACAATAGTATTGGTCATGAATAGTGATATCAAACAACTTTCCTGCTCTCACCAAGACTGCCATCGGCAGCAAGTGGTTCCTTTGCATGTTTTCTGTGTATGGCTGCCTTCCTTAATTCATAGTGATTGTGATCATTCCAATTAATTTATTTATTTTTTTATGTAGAGCCTGCACAGTTTACAGCCACTATAGCCACCATAACAAAGGTTTTCGAAGCTACAGTTTCTGCTGGCTGCTTAGGACAGATATAGGGTCCCATATTGGTTTGATTCCTGTGGATGCTATCGATAGGTGGGACTACACTAGGCATGGCCTTCACCTCAATAGGAAAGTGAAGGGAAAACTGTCTGGGTTGATTGCAGAAAACTTAAGGGGGAGCACTGTCACAAGTAGTAAAATACCAGTAGTCACAGGTGTCAGAAGGATGCCTTTTTTAGGATAGGGAAGGGGGAAAGAAAACGAGATTTAAGAGAGATTGGCAGACACACTCAGTTTGAGAAAATAGATGAACAAGAGTCAGATTTTAGCATACAGCCTCCATTTAAACAGAAAAGTAATCAGAAACTGCCAGTTCATCTTCACCAAAGCAGTTATAATCCCATTAGTATGCAGTATCAGTTATCTTTCACCAGAACATTCCGGGACTCAGAAATAAAGTTGATGAACTACTCATTTGTATTGATGAAATGAATTCATCTAACGAAATTGACATAATCTGCCTCTCTGAACATCAAGTGACCACTGGTATAGATATGTTAGACATTTCAGGATTTAAGCTAGCTTCCTAGTTCTGCAGATGGATGGAGGGGGAGTTGCCATATTTATTAAAAACTGCCATAAATTCAAGAACATTGACATTAATAAATTCTGTTTAGAGCAGCATCTAGAAGCATGTACAACAGAAGTAGAGTTCCATAACAGATCCTATATAATAGTAACTATTTACCGAGCACCTGCAGGAAATTATAATCTATTCATAAATCATCTAGAAGCTCTTTTGGATTATTTAACAGGAAGAAACAAAGATATTTTGATTGCTGGTGACTTTAATACAGATTTTCTACTGCAATCTTCCGGTAAACATTTACTGCAGTTAGTAATGTTGTCTTTCAATATAACTCACACTGTAAACTTTCCAACTAGGATCACTAAATCCTTAAGGACAGCCATTGATAACATTTTTATAGACAAATCAAAGGAACAAAATCATAACATAAAACCTGTAATAAATGGACTATCAGATCATGACATGCAGCTCCTTGTTTTAGATGTAAATTCTAAGCAGATTATCAAGACTGCTAAATCTGAGTACAGGAGAGTAGTTAATCAACCAAAAATTGAGTGTTTTAGAAAACTGCTCAAAGATATGAACTGGAAAGATGTTTATAGTGCTCATGACATGAATGAAAAATATAACACATTAATGAACAATGTCAGTAACATGTTTGAAAACTGTTTTCCTCTAAAAGTTGCTCAAATTAAACAGAAGTCTATAATAAAACCATGGATTACACAAGGAATAGAAATTTCCTGTAAGACAAAAAGGAAAATGCATCTGTCGACCAAGAATAGCTCCAATACCGTAAAATATAAAAAAATGTAATCCAGACATCTAAACAAATGCACTACAAGAAGAAGATAGCAATGTCAGGGAACAAAATAAAAACAATACAGGATATAGTGAAAGAGGAGACTGGTAGAACCAGAAAGGAACAGGAGCAAATAGCATTAAAGGTAGATGACACATTAGTAACCAATGGGCATAGTGTGGCAAATCTATTTAACAAGTACTTTATATCCATTACTGATAGAATGAGATTGTCAGAATCAGTAAATAATGCCCTTGAATATCTGAAACTAGCCTTTACAAATAGCTTCAGGTACATGAATATGTCACTCACTTCACCAAAAGAAATAACTTCCATAATAAAATCTTTAAAAACGAAGCATTCTAGTGGGTACGATGAAATATCAACAAAGTTAATTAAGGCATGTTCTTGTGAGTTTAGTACAATTCTAAGTTACTTGTGGAACCAGTCAATTATAACTGGGACATTTCCTGACTGGCTAAAATATGCAGATGTTACGCCTCTATTCAAGAAAGGGGATAAAGAGATACCATCAAATCACAGACCGATTTCACTTTTGCCAGCATTCTCAAAAATTTTAGAAAAAGTAATGTACAGGCAGCTGCTCAACCATCTGACCACAAATAACATATTATCAAGAACACAATTTGGATTTCTGAAGGGTTCTGATATCGAGAAGGCTATTTACACCTACAGTGAAAATGTACTTAATTCATTAAATAACAAATTACAAGTAGCAGGTATTTTCTGTGATTTGTCAAAGGCATTTGATTGTGTGAACCACAACATCCTTTTAAATAAATTAGAATTCTATGGTGTCACAGGCAGTGCTGCAAAATGGTTCAAGTCATACCTCGCTAACAGGAAACAAAGGGTGTCAGCGCAAGGGACTAGTGAATTAAGTCATCAGTCATCATCATGATGGGAAGAAATTACATGTGGTGTCCCACAAGGATCCATCTTGGGCCATTGCTTTTTTTGTGTACATTAATGATCTCACATCCTCACATCAGTTACACTGCCAGAAGCAGAGTTCGTTTTGTTTGCAGATGACACAGGTATTGCAATAAATAGTATGTTGAGTGTAGTTCTAGAAAGATCTGCTAATGATATTTTCAAGGATATTAATAAATGGTTTAAAGCCAACTCACTGACATTAAACTTCGAAAAGACTCACTATATGCAATTCAGAACCTGTAAGAGTTTTCCACCCAAGATATGCATAAAGTATGAAGAAGAGCAGATAGAAGAGATTGACAGTCTTAAATTCCTGGGATTACAACTTGATAATAAATTCAGTTTGGAGGAGCACACCACAGAACTGCAGAAATGCCTTAACAAATCTGTATTTGCAATTCGAGTGTTAGTTGACATAGGTGACATAAAAATGAAAAAGCTTGCATACTTTGCCTACTTTCATTCCATAATGTGATATGGTATAATATTTTGGGGTAACTCTTCAAGTCAAACAAAAGTTGTCAGAGTCCAAAAGCATGTGATATGTATTATTTGTGGAGAAAATTCACGGACGTCCTGTAGAAACCTCTTCAAAGAACTGGGTACTACTGCCTCTCAGTATATTTACTCCTTAATGAAATTTGTCCTAAATAATATATCTCTTTTTCCAACAAACAACTCAGTTCATACATACAATACCAGGAACAAAAATGATCTGCACAAGGACTTAAAAGCACTTACTTTAGTTCAAAAAGGGGTCCACTACTCAGGAACACTCATCTTCGATAATTTGCCAGCAAACATAAAAAATTTAGTTACAAATAAAGATCAGTTTAAAAGGAGTCTGAAAGACTTACTAGTGGCCAACTCCTTCTACTCCATTGACGAATTTTTTTAATAGAAACAAATGATGTATTGTATATATTTCTACTATTAATTTGTTATTTCAGCTTTTATAAAAAAAGACATGTTCCACATCCATGAGGATCTCCTCAGCACGGATCTATGGAACGAAAAACTAATCTAATCTAATCTCTGCTAAGGACCTACAATTTACAGTTCAAAATTTTGAAGACTTTTAGAGACAAATAGCTTACAAATCTCATAATGTCACCTGTATGTCATGTAATATGTTAAAATTACTGAAATGTGTGAATTTGTAAGGGACCAAACTGTTGAAGTCATCAGTCCCTAGACTTACACACTACTTAAGCTAACTTATGCTAAGAACAGCACACACATCCATACTTGAGGGAGGACTCAAACCTCCAGTGGGAGGGGCCTTGCAAACCGTGACGTGGTGCCTCAAACCGCGTGGCCGTTAAAGTTACTGCCACAGAATATAAATATATAAATTTTATTAAAACTTGTAAGCGGAAGAATCTCAGCATAAAGGAAGCCACATATAAGCTAAATGAAAGGGAAATTTATGTAGCCTTGAGTAAGATGACTTTCAGATATTGCCCACATGGCAGATAAGACAGGATCATTCTGAACGGAAAAACAACGAATTCTGAAAGGCATACCGTGAGGACTTTCCACAGGTCTTGTACCTACTGTTTGGAGTCCATGGGAAAAAAAAAGACAAGAAAAAAGGTATTTTTCAAGACCGTCACATATGTTCAGTAACTTTTTGGAACTTTTGAGAAGAAATATTGGTATAGTGAACAGAGAAACAAATCTCACGTTTAGGAGGCCTGATGTCCTGCATATATGTAAGAAGGATCAGCCTCTTATTTTGCAGTAGGATGAGAGATGAGAGATGTTATTCAATCTGTATATTGAGCAAGCAGTAAAGGAAACAAAAGAAAAATTCGGAGTAGGTATTAAAATCCACGGAGAAGAAATAAAGACTTTGAGGCCGATGACATTGTAATTCTATCAGAGACAGCAAAGGACTTGGAAGAGCAGTTGAACGGAATGGACAGTGCCTTAAAGGAGGATATAAGATGAACATCAACAAAAGCAAAATGAGGATAATGGAATGTAGTCGAATTAAGTCGGGTGATGCTGAGGGAATTAGATTAGGAAATGAGACACTTAAAATAGTAAAGGAGTTTTGCTATTTGGGGAGCAAAATAACTGATGATAGTCGAAGTAGAGAGGATATAAAATGTAGACTGGCAATGGCAAGAAAGCGTTTCTGAAGAAGAGAAATTTGTTAACATTGAGTATTGATTTAAGTGTCAGGAAGTCGTTTCTCAAAGTATTTGTATGAAATGTAGCCATGTATGGAAGTGAAACATGGACGATAAATAGTTTGGACAAGAAGAGAATAGAAGCTTTCGAAATGTGGTGCTACAGAAGAATGCTGAAGATTAGATGGGAAGATCACATAACTAATGATGAAGTATTGATTAGAATTGGGGAGAAGAGGAGTTTGTGGCACAACTTGACAAAAAGAAGGGACCGGTTAGTAGGACATGTTCTGAGGCATCAAGGGATCACAAATTTAGCATTGGAGGGCAGCGTGGAGGGTAAAAATCGTAGAGGGAGACCAAGAGATGAATACACTAAGCAGATTCAGAAGGATGTAGGTTGCAGTAAGTACTGGGAGATGAAGAAGCTTGCACAGGATAGAGTAGCATGGAGAGCTGCATCAAACCAGTCTCAGGACTGAAGACCACAACAACAACAGCAGGATGAGAGTCTGACATGTCGGTCAGTTAAGGTGTTCAGCTGTTCCTCTAGTAATTCCATGCCATTAAGTCGCAGTCACAATTAAAATTGCTCCTTCGCGCAGCACAACCAGCACGGAGGTTGTGCCATCACAACAGTTTGTGAGAGTTGTCTTCCATTGATAGGCAACAACAGCAGTGATGGTCATGGCAGGTCACTGAGGTAAGTTGAAAGTACTTTGAATGATATTCCAAGACTTGTGCTATAAGGAATTAGGCTGTGAGATGACACTAAGCACTATTTCTTCATTGTAGCTTGAATAAACTGACAGTTGGAAAGTGATGTGATAAAGGTTGTTTTGATGATCTTAAGGAAGTAAGGTCTTAAGGAAGATCTTATACCAAGTTAATACCACCTAACTCAGGCTGCTTTAGCTCGAGTGCCCACACATTAGATAGATGTGGGCAAACAGCTGACATGCTGGCTGTCAGTCAGTCGGGTCATAGCATACTATCCTGACCAAAAGCTTGTACACAAGGTTGGCCAAATGGCTCACAAATGAACAGAACGTGTGTAATAAGGCTGCCTGGTGGGGTAGCCTAAAAATATAGCCCACACCTGCTTGCAGGCAAGCAAAAGGACACTCACAGACACCCATGCCCTAAGGGGCAGTGTTGGAACAATCCCTTTCAACCGATTCCAAAACTTCCATATTATGCTCATTGTCCTACCTAATAATGAATTAGCACTGTTGAGATTGAAGGAATCTTCCTTCTCTTCTACGCCTGTCTCTAAAAATGTGGTACGATCCCCTATTTTTCTAAGTCCTCGATATAAATATTGAGGCAAATCAAAATCCGTCTACTAGACACTGGAACAAGACAGGTAAAACATCTGTATATTCTGGTATTGAGCTAGATGAAAACCTTAAGGATAGAACAACAGCACTTCATCAAACAGTTAGATGATGTGCATGCTGTGTGTTGTGACAAAAATCATGAATAGTTTATAAAGCAAAACACAGAACAAAAAACAAATGAAAACCAGTGAGGATTTTGTAAACAACAAAAGACTTTTCCATGTACAGTATTTCTGCAGCAGAAAACAGTCTATATGAAGCTGTCAACTAGCAGTAATATACCAATTCTTGTAAACCAATCATTGCTTGACAGGCAACAACAGCATCACATATACTCCAACCATATCAGAGTCCACAAACTACAGTGTTATTGACTTCAAGAGTCATAGGATCAAACAACATGGTTCTCTTCCTGCTGTCAGTGTTGGCAGTTGTTCCACAGCTGGTGAGACTTCATCCAACACTTAAGTCAGATACAGCACAGTGCAATTTTAAAGGGCAAGCATCTAAGGTAGTAAAAGGGATAGCAATGAAAGTAGCACTCATTCTGTTTCTTATTACAGACATTATTATGACAATGGTTGAAAACAGCTTGACTGAGCTCCTACACTGACAATGGCACTGTAATCTTCGACAGCTCCTGCTGCTGCTGTTATTGTTATTTTTAAGTGAGCCTACCCAATGTGATTAATGAATACATCTTGGACAGTTCTTTTGAGGCTGCACATATGGGTACCACACGATCCCATAAACATGGTCACTGGCTTTATTCTGTGGCCATCAAAGCTGTTTGCATCAGCTAGGAGAGCCAGCATCACCCTTGCAACATCCAGTTGCCACTGTCTCTGTGGCATTTACAGCCAACCAACCACTCTCAAATGGTATTTTGTAAAAAATGCTGTGCGTTCCATAGCCTATATTATCTTTCACAGGGTCATGGGTATGTCTCTTCAGGAGCCAGCTAATCTTTCCTGTAACTGAACCACAGAATGGCAAAAGCACAAGCTTTTTTCTCTCCTCGGTGCATTTAGGGTCAATTCATGTGGCAAGTTTTCAACATCAGAGATGGTCTCCACTTGACACACTGCCATTGAACGGTGCACTTTTGGACTGGGTGGTGATGGCTGAATGTTTGCACATGTTGGTCCATATGAATGGGTTTTCTGCACACAATGTGGCTGAAACTTACATCGGGTTTTCAGGAGATAGGAAGCTTAGGAAGAGCAGAGCGCCATCTATTTTCCATTACAAGTTTGATGTGATCATGGACATTATTGAGTTGTACCAAGAAACCTCCCAGTTTTCACACCCATGTAGCCATATGTGTTGTCTACATAATGATAAAAGCAACTCAGCTCTGTGGGAACCCTGTCTCCAAGGTAATCTCCTCAGAGTTGCTCTAGTTCGTATCTGAAGATCTCCCTATAACTAAAACTGCTTGTGGACATATATCAAACAATGTACTATACTTCACAGTAATGAACATTCAGTTTATTCTTATTTACTTGTAATCAGTGTCACTATTTGATGATCAGCTTTGCTATAAGCAATAGTTTGAGTATATAAACCAGGTAGGCAATTCCAGTCATAAGCGCTAACTGATGCAGCTTAATACAGAGAGTCACACCAGTGAGACATGAAATGTAAATGTCTGGGGGCTAATCACACAGTAGACAACGTTTTGATGACTGATTACAAACCAACTGGCTGGCAGCAACATGTAAATGGTTTGGCTGAGTGCCTGATGTAAATGATTTGACTGACTTAACATAAAGCCCATTTTAATTGATAGCAACCATCATTGGCTCACAGTCTTATACTACAAAATTTACATTTGGGTAGCTAATGGCAGACTGACTGATAGTTACAAAGAGAAGTTTAACATTTTACCACAGTGCGGTAACTGACTCAATCCTTGTCCTGTATGCCTACTTACAAATGTGCATAAGATTAAAATTCAAAATTTGGCTATACATTTTTAATATTAGCATAAAAGGCAGCAGACCTGGAGAACAAAAAATTACCACAGAGAAAACAGCAAGTCTGTTTAACTATGAGCTGTATAAGCAGAAAAAAGGCAAAACTAAATGTATTGTTTCTACTTCTGTGGGGATTCCTAAAGCACGCCAAAATTTTCTTTGCGCCAAATTTTTCCAAATTGAATAATTAGTAAACTAACAAGTGGTTCTAATAAAAGTGGGTACTTTTGGAATCAGAAAAATCTGGGCTACAAAAATTGGGCACTGAATATTGGACATAAGCACTGTTTATGATTCAAAATTCTAGAGTAAATAATATTTGAATATGAATAAGTTTCTAAATAGGAAGTTATAGAGAGAAGTAAAATGTTTGTTGAAAAGAGGAGAATGAGGACCTTTAAATGAACCATATCAATTTAGAAACAAAAAATGATTTACTCATTAAAAATTTCACCTCCACATTAACTAAACTGCTTCCACATAAATTAACTATAAGATAATCATTAGCAATTGAGAAACTACACAGTCATCCATGAGATAAATCCTGAATCACAAATTAGTTATTCTGGGTAACACTATAATGAAAAGGATAGTTGCTACTCACCATACAGTGGAGATACTGAGTCGCAGAAAGGCACAACAAAAAGATGGTCAGAAAAGTTAGCAATTTGCCCCCCCCCCCCCTCACACACACACACATGCAGCTCATGTGCACATGACCACTGTCTCTGGCAGCTGGAGCTGGACTTTGAAAGTCTCAGCATCTCTGCTATAAGGTGAGTAGGAACTATCCTTTTCATTATATTGTTACATTCCACCATGGAGCAGTTCCATTGTTTTATTTTGTGTAACTGTCACATGCTGAGAATGTGAGTCGCTTTAATGACTGCTTCAAAGCCTGAAATTTGACATAAATAACATATCTCTTTTTCAAACGAACAGCTCAGGTAATGGAATCAATACTAGAAATACGACTAATCTTCACAAAGATTTAAAGTCACATACTCTGGCCCACAAAGATGCCCTTTATTCATAAAAACACATTTTCAATAACTTGCCAGCATCCATAAAAAGTTTAACTACCACTAACATTTAGTTTAATAAGAGCCTCAAGAATTTATTGGTAGCCAACTCATTCTACTCCATTGATGAATTTCTTAGCAGAAATGACAGATGTGTATATGTTACTAATAATGACAAATAATATAAGTATTATGTACAAAATGACTTCTGCACAAATACAGCACATTAATGTGATGATTGTAAAATGATTTTTTTATTTCATGATGCATTGTTACTTGCAAATATCATGTACTTTGTTTTGTTACATTTGTGCACAAATATAGCAAAACAAAGTTCATCATATTCGAGGAAAAGTGTTTATGAACTTCTAGCGTACTGCTTGAAAATGGACTATGCTTGAAACCAGTAGCAATAAGTAAAAAATAATAAAAAAGCAGCTGTGATGGACTATTATGACAACAGTACGCATTTCATACAATTTATTGAGGATGCAGAACACCATACACAAGAAACGTTCAAACCTAAGAATTAACATGTGCACCTTGATGTATTGAACATTATGTTTTGTGAAAAGTTTATCAACTTTTAAATGATAGAATGTTTAAGATTTTTTTGACTAAATCTATATCCATAAGAACCATTTCACTTGTGGAAGATACAGTAGCTTCTCTGTTTTTGTTTGTAAATATTCGTTGTTTATTCTTGTTCTCTGACAAGCTGGAGGATCTCCTCACTATGAATCTTTAGGAATAAAATGTATATCTAATCTAATCTTGAGTCACCTAGATTCTTCTCACCAACACTAGCTTTTTTTAAATGTGCAAGTGCGAATTCTCCCTGCAACATATCATTTGTTCACGTAACCCCCTCGCCTAATTCTTTACTAGTCCCTGTCCTCCATCTGCATATCCCCTTCTCTGCTCTCAGTCCAATAATACACACCCCTTCTACCCCACCAATGCAACTCCACAATCCTTTACTCTTGTCTTCATCTCTCCTCTCACCTTTCCTGCAATCCCCCCCCCCCCCCCCCCTTCCACCTCTCCGGCCACCTGATGCTGCACCTAGCAGGCCTCATTGTCCCCACCATGTCCTTACACGCCCCCAAAGACAGTAACAGCATCTTCCGCCACTCCCATCCCTACTTAACTGTCCCTCCCCCTCTCTGCCTCACAGCTCTTACATACACCCACTACCCATTTCAGCTAGACTGCTGCTCACCTCAGAAGCAGTCACCGTAAGGCCTTAGTGCTCAGAAATGATTGTGGTCATTTGTGATTGACTAATACTTGTGTGACTGTGTGTGAGTTTTCTTTGTCTGATGAAGGACTTACACTGATGGCTGAATATTTCTTGCATTCTTTTTCATTGTGCCTGTCTGCAATTCTGTGCCTCATCTATGTGGTGAGTAGCAATCAATTCTCTTCATGTCATTGTCATGTATGTGCTGTTCACAAAAAGAGTTCAAATGCACAAAAAAAAGTATATATATTGATGTCTGGTGTGGTGCAGGCACAAGTTGGATTGTTCCACTTTGCTGTTTTAAGACTTTGATGGGAATACACAACAATAATGGGACCACATCAAATCTGACGATAGCATCACTTTTTCCGAGATGCAGAAACTTAATTCAGGTGATAAAATTGTCGATTTGTAGTGTGTACAGAGGCCTGCACATGGAGTGAATAGACAGGCATGATGTACTGCCAGACTACACATTGGCAACCCACTGGTGTTAATTACTGACTGTAAGAATGCTTTCATTGTGTGTGTCTTTGGCAGGCCATAAAATTTCAAGAAGTATCTGTAAGCAGAGCACCACTGAGGAGGAGACTAATGAACTTGCCTTTTTGTGGTTCAATCACAGAAAAGATGAGATGGCTCCTAAAGTGACATCACATCAAGCCTGTCTTCAGCCCCCTCAGTTAAAATATGTCAACATATGAGGCCTATGAAAGATAATGTAGCCCTCAGAATTCCTGAAATTTACAGAATACCATAGGAATGCAGACACATCAGACAGACCATGTGTGCAACAGAACATCACTATACTGAAAATGAGAAGCGTCTACCACTATGCCAACCACAGAAATCAATGGCAGCAGAACATGTTTTGGAAAATGGACATAGAAATTGTATTTGATGACATATCTAATATAATGAGGCTTGAAAATTTCTGTTATAGTGTAATAAAAAATCTACAGACACAAAAATATCTAGTAACACCCTCACTAAAGATGGTGGTTTGCAGCCAAATACAGCATGGAAAACACCCATTGCAAGGTTAAAGGCAGCATGGCAAATAAGGGTTGATAAAAATGCCTTATATGGCATTGGATTGAGCAGCTGTGACATAACACCAGTTTGACAGCTATAGAAGGATAACACCAGCGACCATGTGAAAGCCAGTTACCATTTGACACCAGATGAGGAGTACTTGGCTGAAAGTTCATGGATGTATAACCATCTGACTCAACTATAAGCCCAAGAAGTTTTTTTATAGTATGATGTCCCGACAACTACAATGGATTTGGCTATCTCGATATTCAGAATTATCATTTGGGCTATGAAAGCTCTGCTAGATTTGTACATTCTTTTGTGGCTCCATAAACAGAGTTTTACACACCTAGAATGTTTCTCTTCCACAGTTTTCCTTTCTATCTTCCTTTTGTGTATATTCAGTCATATCAATACCCGATTTTCTATTTCTGTATCTATAGTTATATTTATCTCATTATTTTATTTAACTATACCTCAATGTGTGTGTGTGTGTGTGTGAATTTTTCATTTTAGTTCTACCCCCTTCCTATTTTTTTCCCACATATCCTTTATATATTCACTTCCCTTTGATTTGCTTTTTCAAATCAATAATTTTCTTATACTTATTATATTGACAATTACTTTTAATCCTCATCTATGTACCCTTCTTCTGTAGTTACTGCTTACAATAATGAGGTTGTAAGGATACAATCCCTTGGTGCCAACTTTATAAAGGAGTTAGGTAGGGTAGCTGTTGTCAAAGGTCCTGAATTAGGTCCAGGTCATTTTGTGATCTTCAGAGTCTCCCCAGAGGTATGATGCAGCAGCATATCATGCAGAGCTAATGCCTGATTGTAACAAACAGCAAGTGGTGACATTCTTTCATGGGCCATTAGTCATTTATCATTAATCACAGAGTATGCAGCTGCTCAAATGTTCGTGAGTTACATCAAAATAAGTATTGCTGTTGAATCTTTTATGTCAATTTAATAAGGATTGGCAGTTGTCCAGGAGACCTCAGGATGAGCACACCTGTACATAGAACATACTGAATGTAAACAATCCTTTTAACGAGGACAGGGAGTTGTTCATGAGAGTTGAGGATGAGCACACCAGTACACGAAACTTATAAAAAGTAAATGCTGCTATAATTTAGGAGATTTCTTGAATGATAATCAAGTAAACTATGAGGGGTGTTCAATAAAGAAGGATCATAATTATTTTTGGCAACATACCTTTACTCATCCTCATAATTTTGATGGTCCATCTTAAAGTAGTCTCCCATGTAGGCAATACACTTCCCACAGCGTTTCTGCCAGTCTTCAAATACATGCTGGAAACAATTTTTTGAGAGGTCCTTCAAAATTGCCTCCGCAGCCTTCACCACTGCTTCTGATGATTGATAATGGCTCCCATGAAGGCATTTCTTCATGTTAGGGAATAGAAAAAAGTAGCATGGGGCTAAATCTGGACTATTTTTGCAAGATATTCAGCAACAACATTGGCAATATGCAGCTGTGCATTATCATCATGCAACATCCAGCCTGCTTCACGGAAATGTGGTCTTTTGTGCCTGATATGGACGTGCAGTGTTTTCAGGACATCCCTGCAGTATTGTCTAGTTACTGATGTGTGTGCAGGTACAACATGCTGGGAAACCATTCCATGAATATCAAAGAATGAGATGACCATAACTTTCCCAGCAGAAGCAACCACTTTTGCTTTTGGGGGGGTTGGTGACGAAGGAGATTTTCACACTGAGCTTTTGCTCTCAGGATCAAAATGATGAAGCAAAGTTTCTTCAGCAATGACTACATTTGAAAGAAACTCTGGATCTTCCTCTAACATTAACTTTAACTGCATGCAGACCTGCAAATGATTGTCCTTTTGTTCAGGAATCAACAGTCTTGGAACCCATTACGCACAAACATGTGTCATGTGTAATTTTTCTGTCACCAGCATTTGGGTGGCACCCAATGAAATATTTAGTATTTCAGAAAGTGATCTTAAGGTCATTCGTTGATCTTCCCTCACAATGACAGCAACAGTGTTAATGTTTTCTTCAGTAAGAGCAGTAACTGGAGCACTGAGTCCACCTTCCTTTGAAATTGATTGTCTCCCCTCTTTAAACATTTTAAACCACCTTTGAGCTGTGCTATCAGAAAGAACAGACTCTCCATAGGCCTCCTGTGACATTGAATAGGTATTAGCTGAAGATTTGTTGAGATGGAAGCAGAATTTCAAAGCCGCATATTGTTCTTCCCGTGTTACCTCCATTGCAGCAGTAGGCAATACTGAACATGTATGACCTTGCCTCCCTCTCACAGGCATGAACCAGTCGCAACAATGAAACTACTACAGTGTGTTTGTTGCACATTAAGCTAACAGAATATCATAAGATTAAATTTTAGAGTGAAAAATCATGACCATAAAAAAATTATGATCATTCTTTATTGAACAGCCCTTGTAACATGTATCTAAAGAAGGAACAACATATGTATTGTAACCATAGTTTATTTTTTGAATGATAACTGTGTAAAATGTTACCTGTATGAAGACATAACAATGTATGTATTAAAACATTTTATTAGTCTATAAACAGAACTGACAAGTCACCTATGCCACAATCTTTTACTGTATAATGCATCTTATGTGATTAATAAAGAGATGATTTAACTGATATGTCATACTGTATGTTAATATAAGAATTGAATAAATACCTCAGTATTTTATTTTTTAATGCTAATGTCAGTTACGAGGTAATAAGAAGGAGACACAATGAAGCCCATCTAAAAAAAAAAAAAAAAAAGTAAGAAATCCCTGGGCACTGATAATACCTATATGGAACTAATCAACTATGCATAACAAGGCCAGGTACAAAGGCTCCTAAACTTTATGAATATTCATTGGCAGAAGGGATATGTCCAGAAGAATTACATGAAGTCCTAATATATCCACTATGTAAGAAAGGTGACAAGTCATTGTGTACAAATTACAGAGGAATAAGTCTTTTAAAGCCATATTATAAAATATATGCCAAATTAATTAATAAAACATTTCTTCATGTTACTGGCAGATAAATTTCAGATGCCTAACATGGTTTCAAAATGGAAAGGTCACATTCAGAATAAATTTTAACAGTTACACATATAACCAAAAAAAGAAGAGCATTTAAGGCACCCATTTACTACATGTTCACAGCCTCTGAGAAGACATTTGATAGGGTGAAACAAAACTTATTATGAGAAGCATTAGAAAATTTAAGAATTCCAGTACACTTTATCTTCACTGTTCAATCCCTGTATGTGACTAATAAGATAAAGATTCATTCTCTGAAATGTGAATCAGTCCCAGAAAACATTAATCAAGGAGCCAGACAAGGGTGTGTCAATTTTCACCTACACTTTTTTAATGTTAACTTTAATGTGGTCATAAAAAATTGACTTAAACCATAAATGACACTTTTATTATTAACAATGTAAATTATACAACTTTACCATTTGCTAGTTACCATGCCAGAATAGTAACACTGAAATGAAATACAGACAATGGCGCATACACTGAGCAAGAATGCTGCTACATATGGTATGACAACTTTCAGAAGTAAAACTAAAGTGGTGGCATTATCAAGGTTTAGAGCCAATAAGAGCAAAAATTGTAATAACTGTACAAGTAACTGAACAAATAACTGAATTTAAATATCTGTGGTAACAGAATCAGAAGATGTTGAAATAAAGCTTCAATGATTTAGGTGTTTCTGTGGCACCATGAACATTCAGGAAACCTAACTCAAACTACACAGTGTTATAGCTCTTTCATTATTATTCCACGCATGTGAAAGATGAATTCCAACCTCTGACCAAATGGGACAAACTGAATCTGCACTATGTGGGGGGTTACTTGCTCCTACATCATAATAAGAGTGTTGTTATTAGAGAGGAATTAAATGTGGAGTCAATTACGGAACTCATAAAGAAACACAGAATAAACTGATGGATTACATTCAATATACGACAATAGAATATCTTGCTCAACAATGACAACAGAATCACTAAGTTTCCTTTGCAATACAACCCCACAGAGAAAAGAAATAACTGACACATCTTTAAAAAGATGGCATGAACAGTTCTGAGGCAAGTAGGCCAACAGGTCTAATCCATTATATCAATGACAATGATCATGATGGGTTAATGCGTACCTGAAAAGAAAGAGAACTATGTCAAGGTCTGATGCTAAGTACATGCTTACATAATAATCTTCACACAAAAGGAAAGCCCAAAGCAGATTACATTTCAATAAGAGAACCAGGCACAGCAGTGATCCCTTTAAAGGTTAAGAAAACTCTCTACAGGAAACTACCAACCAATTCCTATTGTCCCAATTTACTCCAAAGTTTTTGAGAATCTTATGTACAACCAGCTAAACAACTATTTCAGAAAGCATGATCTCCTCTCCAAAAGACAGTTTGGATTCCAATGTGGCAAAAATACCACTACTTCTACCACAGGTGTTAACTGTATTTGAACCTATGAATATAATATCAGTTGTAATGATCTCAGCAAAGCCTTCAACGGTATACTGTTTAACACTCTATCGGCAAAACTAGCATATTATGGCAACCCATCTTTAGCTATAATGAACTCATAACTAAGCATCAGGAAGCCATTTGTATCAGTTAAAAACTGATGTCCCTCTTTGAAGGAAGTTTGGATTGGAGTGAAACAGGGCTCAGTCCTTGGTACCTTTCTATTCATCATTGCAATTAATGATCTATCTTACCACCTAGGAAAAGATTCAATGGTGTGTTACATAGAAGACACAACACTGCTCAATACATGCCATGACATGACAAACTGCAAATTAGAACTAACAATGAAATGGTTTTCTTCCAATGAACTCCTATGTAATTCTCATAAAACATAGGAACTAATTCTGGGTTTAGCAACAGCTGTGGAAAATAAATTAGTAAAATTCAAAATTAAACTGTACGGAACATATCTGCAAAAATATATTATCTTATGTGGAGACTGACATAAGCAGTCAATGGTGAGTATCTGAAAATGGCATATTTTCACCTATTTCAATCACACATTTCCTACAGCATACTGCTACGGGGACATGTCAGTGAAATTCTGAAAATTCAAAAATCAGAATACTGAGAAAAGTTAAACCTAAGGAACAATGGTGTACATCTTTATCAAACTCCAGATTTTAAATGTGTGAATCTTTAATCTACCAAGTATTGATTTACATCTAAAGTAACAAACGGGTTCATAAACAGAGAGACTATACACCCTTACAATACGAGACAGGCAAACTGAACCTCAGCATACAGAGACACAACTCTCAAAGGCTGCAGACTCTTACAAAATAATATGCTAAAAACTTTTTAATAAACTTCCCATATTTGCTTGGACACTGCCCTATAATATTTACAAAATTAAGATACATGACTTGTTACTCAAACACCCATTTCAGAAGATAGCCAAACTATTTGGAATAAACATGACTGTCATTAGTACTTGACAGTATTTCTTTGGTACTTGATGACATTTCTAAAAGATATGAATAAAATTGTAAAAGCTTAACTAAAAACATCATACTGAATTATATATTAAATGTTCAAATCTATTCTGATGTAATACTGAAAACTTAACTTTTTCTTTATTAAAAACCAACGTTTCACTTGTTTTAAAACTAAAGCATCAGCTATGCTGTTTCATCATAACATTTACATTACATTTAATGTCGTCGTATTTCTGCTAGCTATACAGCATGCACTGTGGTGTGCATGCAATGGCTAGTGTCACCGCCTGGCATTCTGTGGGTTGCCAGGTTGAACCTACCCACCAGCAATTTTTTAGTATTTATCATTTCTAGAAAATTCTTGATATTTCTTATGGTTGTAGTGTTTGCATATTCTGGAGTACTCAGTGTTTGTATACACAGAAGTGCTCTCCATTGAGAAGTTCAGTTCAGTTCTGTCCATACACTGTCATTCGTAATAAATGTGCTTTCAATGCTATGCCTTGTACTTCACTGATGATCTTGCTTTCAGATTTAGACTTTATTATGACTACAGCATGAAAATGCCAGGTACTTCAGAACATCTTCATAACCATGGCTGCAATTACACAATTTAATAGCCATCACCTACATGGACAGGAACTGGAATACGAGCAGTACATTGTTCCTAAGATCCCTATACTTAGGAGACCAGTGCATTCATAAACAGCAGTAAGCCAGCTATGCATCAGGCATGTAGCACTGTTTTACAAAGATGCTCGTCAGGACCCAATAAAATGCCTGAAATGATCTGACCAAGTCACAAAATACAACAGATGGGAAATATGATGGCAAATGTACTTTTGCTTAGACAGCACAGTCCAGTTGTAGTTTGAGAACAACAAAGAGGAACTCAATAGCTGGGACAAATTCCAGCCCAAACTGAAGAAAACATTTTGCAACACTCACCAGAAAGCCTGCTTAACTGAAGAACTTGGTCCGATATAATGGGGAAACAACACAGTCTTTTGCACAGAATATTTTTGCCTTTTGCAACACTGTGAGTCTGAATATGACAGAAGCCAACAAAATCTCACATTTGCTGAAAAGAGTCACAGAAGATATACCACACTATTCTGGCAAAGGATGTCACAACAGCAGAGTAATGAGGAAGGCGGAATAATGTCAGATGAAAGAGGTATGACCAAATCCTAAATGTGCTCCCTATGGCAGTTGTGGAAGACCACCAAGACCAATCTCTCTCATACACCAAGTTGTAAGAGAAGAGGTACAGTGTTTAAGGCAGCCAGAAATGCTGAACCGAATACACATGAGACAGCATCCATATCAGCACCATAAATAAGGGCGTAATAGAGAATGTTGAAAAGGTATACTGATCTTTAGCATTAATCTGTGTTACCAGCTGAACACATCATGAATTGTGGACTTGACCTACTTGGACTTATGCTGCAGCTGCCAAATGACAACCCAGCACCTAACCAACCGAGGTACGACCAAATCCCCCACATACATAAAGTCCTGCAAAAGAATAGACATTTAGAGCACAGAGGACATAATACCAGTATGCTTCCATGTGGACACCGTGGACATGTTGTATGGCACCCCAGAGAAATATGACGAATGTTTGATGACTATTACACCATGAAGAGTCAACCATTGCAGCAGTTCTGTTCACATCAGTCACTTGCAGATGGTCATAATCAACCTGTGGAACAAAGCCCACCACTGTATTCTGCACAAAGTCATCCCTCAATTTGCCATAGCAGTTCCATGTCATAGTACAGAAGTATTATGTGCTTGCCTAGCTTCTGAATTTCAGTAAAGCTAAGCAAGGTGACCATCTAAACATCTACGGAGATGAAACTGCCATAGATAAAAATCCTCCACTGATAATAGTTACCAAGATATCAGGAAATCTCATCAATATCATCATTAATGGCCAATATGTTTGGGCGATAGGTGACTCTGGGCTTCTTTTTCTGTAATGTCAAATGTTTATTATCACAAGCTAAAGAAGACTCCATTCTGTGATATGAAAGTGACCATGCTGAAGCTGGAAAGTGAGAAATATGCCGGCTGACAGAAACACATATTGTAAGAATAAATATCAATAAATATCAGTGACTGAACAAACACAGGCCTTTGAATCCATAGTTTTAATGGAATGCAGTAATAAATGTTATTCCTGAATGGGACTTCTTGCAGGCACACAAGCAATTATAGACTGTGGAAGGTCAGAGTTCCGGACTGGTGCAGCTATTCCAGCAAGCACACTTAACAGTGATTGCTCTGGGAGGTTGTTTGCCACTGAAGACATTGTTATCCTGCCATCATCAATGATATGAATTCCAGTCATCAATCTAGATGCTCAGTTACGCTATGAAATTTCTGTCGATTGCAAAAACTACTCAGGTTCCAAAGTATGTCTACATACCAATGGCAATTATAAGCACTGCAGGTGGTCAAGGGGAAACTTGGAACACTAACTGTTGTGAGCAGCTACAACTCATCCCTAAAGGTCTGTACAGAGGAACAGCTGAAACAATTCAGGATGGGCAGCACAGTGCCATCAATGAAGAATCGTGGTCCGCTTGTGATGGAACTGATCAATGGACAACTTTTTTATACTGAAGTACACAATACAATCAAAGAATAAGAGTACTCAATATTCATAATATTTTTCACAGATTATAATAACTTTGCATTTTATTTTTTTTTTAAGCGAAAAAATGGTAAAGTAATATGTTATCATTATTCATTTATAAAAATTGTAATGAATTATTCTTAATTAAATATGCAAAAAACTTGTTTTTGATGAGTTAAAGAGGCATTTGGAATTAATAACTATTATCATCATTATTGTTATTCCTGTGAGGTATTCTTGGTAATAGTTTAAACGAATTTGAAACAGAAATAATTAATTTTATGTAAACTCTGTGGATGTAAAATCGATTTTTCTTACGGTTGTTGTACTATGATTGATTTATATCTTTCTTTCCTTGAGTTAACTTGTTATTGTGAGAGTTAGTACTAGTATGAAGTCAGTAATGGCTACCTGTTTGAGTTGCTGTCTGTACTTGTTTGAAGTGAGTTGAGAGTAGGATGGAAGGAAAAGACAATATGGAAATGTTCTAAATTACTATTTGTGAAATGAATATAATAAACAGACAGAAGCATAAAAATGAAACAGATAATGTAAACAAGCAAACCAAATTATAATTCCTAGAAGAAATTTACTCTTATGGTGAGCCATGTTTTTCATTGAGCCAAATTATCAACAAGGAACTACAAGAAAGAGATAAGTAAAATGATTTTTATTATTCAATCTCCCCTTTCCACTTAAAAAGATTGTGTTATACTAGTTCTGAGATGGCTAAAATGGTGTACGTGATTATGGATTTTGGATTTCATAGCAATAGTCATAATAACCTGAGTTGTTGAGAAGACCGATGGTCTTTCTAGTCACAGCTTTTGTAGGGTCCTTCTCCACTTGTTTGTAGGTTTGGTCCTGCAGCAGCGAACTAATCTTGTCCCAGTAGTCAGCTGTTCTTAGCAGCACCGTCACAGTCCCTTTGTCTGCTGGTAGAATGACAGTATCCTCAACTTCTCTGAGGCTGCGTATTGCCCTATGTTCTGCCACCGAGATGTTGGATTTCAGCATTGTCGCTTTGCCTAGGATTCTGCAGGTCTCCTTTCTCACCGCTTCAACGGCTTCATGTCTGAACCAGGACCTGATAAAAAAGGCTTTACCCCAGAGCTCCGGTTCCACCACGGTTATATGGCCTCCCCAAGATACACAATAGGGACATACCACTACGCCCGATAGTGGACACAATCAGTTCTCCTAACTATGATATAGCCAAACACCTGGGGTAACTACTTAAGCCTCTCATGGGTAAATGTCCCCACCACATCAAGTATTCCATGGAGTTTGTTAAGACATTCAAGGAGTGGCGTCTTGACAAAAATGATATCATGGTCAGCTTTGACATTGCAGCCCTCTTCACAAGGGTACCATTAGAGGACCCTTGAAACTATTGGAGAATCATTTCAATGAAGACACAGTGGAATTATTCCACCATGCGCTCATGACCACATATTTCCACTGAGGGGGCAAGTTTTACCAACAGGTGGATGGAGTCACTATGGGATCCCCTCTGGCACCACATATCACTAATCTGTAAATGGAAATACTTCAAGGATATCGCCTAGGAAACAGCATGCCTTAAACCCAACGTCTTTTATCGGTACGTGGACGATACTTTCGTAGTCTGGCCGCATGGCGAGGACACTCTAATGGAATTTCTCAACCATCTGAACAGCATACGTGAGAATATCAAGTTCACAACGGAACTGGAAGAGAATGGGTGCCTGCCCTTCCTCGATATCCCAATAAAGAAGAAAATGTATGGCATTGGGACATTCAGTCTACCAAAAGAAAACACACACAGACTGTACCTCAACACCAACAGCTGCCATCACCCAGCACAACGTAAATCCATGCCCACTACTCTTGTCTACAGAACTCATGACATATGCGACAAGGACAGTTTATCTACTGAGCTTCAGCACCTGAAGAAAACCTTCCAGAAGAATGGATACACAGAAACGCAGATTAGACACGCTCTCAAGATGAGCAAGAAGAAGAAGAGAAGGACCTTCAGGAAGAAGAGAACAATGAAGGTCTGATGTTCCTACCGTACGCAAGGCCACCCACAGCCAAGATTGCCAGGATGCTGGAGAAGAACAAGATAAAAAACATCTTCCATCCTCTAGCAAAAATCAGAAATATGCTGGGCTCAAGGACAACTTGGGTCTAAGAACACCAGATGTCTACAGTATTTCCTGTGAATGTGGGAAACAATATATTGGATAGACACAGCGTTTCATAACACAACACATCTCTGAACATGTGAGAAGCATCCACCTTGGACAAAAAGAAAAATCCGTGGTAGCAGAGCACAGCCTCAGTGAAGAACAAACGTTTCAATTTGAAGAAACCAAGAGACTGTGTAGAGCAAAAGGTTTCTGGGACTCTATTATTAAAGAAGCAGTGGAGAAGCCCGTGGTCCAGCAGCTATAAAGATCCAGACAGGACATGAACCCCTCACTTTGCCTGAAGACGGTAAGTAAGAAACTTGCTGAAACGTTGTTGGAGAACAACACATTGACTCGGCTGTCAACCCGAGAAGATTTTATCATATGTATTTGTGGAGTTTAAGAAGAATGAAGTTTCAGATTTATTTGTGAATACAGGTGATGTATGTAATGTAAGTGAGAGTTGTGGGGTACCAGTTCAGGCAAAGCAGTTTTTCATTAATGTCATGCAGATTAATAATCCAAACAGTAAAGGTGAGTTATCTGTAAGCCTATAGAATGAAACTGAAAACTTTTTGAAATTGGTTTGGGACCAAATTGATGATAACATAAATAACTGTGCATTCTCGAGTAATTCTCCAAATTGGTGGAATGAACTGAAAGAAGATCTAAGTAGGAAATGTAATTTTGACAGTAATATATTTTGTGTTCCTTCTGTAATAAGTGATGTTAGTTGTGCTATGGAACCCATTCAGTGTGTTGAATCTTTACCTGACAACATGAGTAACTGAAGTAATGTTGTTGTTGTTGTGGTCTTCAGTCCTGAGACTGGTTTGATGCAGCTCTCCATGCTACTCTATCCTGTGCAGCAAGCTTCTTCATCTCCCAGTACTTACTGGAACCTATGTCCTTCTGAATCTGCTTAGTGTATTCATCTCTTGGTCTCCCTCTACGATTTTCACCCTCCACGCTGCCCTCCAATGCTAAATTTGTTATCCCTTGATGCCTCAGAACATGTCCTATCAACCAGTCCCTTCTTCTTGTCAAGTTGTGCCACAAACTCCTCTTCTCCCCAATTCTATTCAATACCTCCTCATTAGTTATGTGATCTACCCATCTAATCTTCAGCATTCTTCTGTAGCACCACATTTTGAAAGCTTCTATTATCTTCTTGTCCAAACTATTTATTGCCCATGTTTCACTTCCATACATGGCTACACTCCATACAAAATACTTTCAGAAACAACTTCCGGACACTTAAATCTATACTCGATGTTAACAAATTTCTCTTCTTCAGAAACGCTTTCCTTTCCATTGCCAGTCTACATTTTATATCCTCTCTACTTCGATCATCATCAGTTATTTTGCTCCCCAAATAGCAAAACTCCTTTACTACTTTAAGTGTCTCGTTTCCTGCTCTAATTCCCGCAGTATCACCTGACTTAATTCAACATTCCATTATCGAAGTAATGTTAAGATACCAGTAATGTTGTTAAAATCTTACAAAAATATGTGGATGTAGCATTCGACGGAACTGAAAGTGATCTCTTACATGAAGTGTCTAATAACATGGATGTCCTTACATTAAGATTAATATTGATCACTGGGAAGGGTACTGCTTGATTGATACAGGTAGTCCAATTTGTGACATGTCTGAACAATTTAGACTCAAGATCCAGTATAATAAGAATATTAGGGGAATGTCCATTGCGCTTGTAAAAATAAGAGAGGCTACTGGTAAGCAAAGCATGCATGTAAAATGTCAAGTACTTTTAACGTTTAGTATAGAAGGCAAAACCTTTGAACATGGTGATCCCTAGACTGGAAGAAAATATAATTCTCGGTCTGGATTGGATAGTGAAAGTTGAGGCTTGTTTTGGACGGAATGCCAAAGAATTGTTTATTTTGGAACCTAAAAGTAATACTTATATGAAAACTAATTTCTGTATTTTAAACTTTGGGAAAAGTTGTAACTATTTGCCAAACATTGTGAACCAAGGTGAGTACAAGGTGTTTGTTTATGATATAGATTTTGATGAGACTGAAAATCAGGATTTTTAAAGTGTAGAAGATTCTAAAGTAAGGGAGGTTATGACTCTTAATGACATGCAAAAGGACAACTTAGGAATTTGTTATTGGAGTTTAGAAATATGTTCAGTGAAAATCCAGGGAAACTGAAAGGCTATCAGTGCATGCTTTACCACAAAGATCATCAACTTTTCTTTCTCAAGCCATACAATATACCATTTACAAAAAGGAAAGATGTTGAGAAAGAAATTCAGAAAATGGAAACATGGGGTGTAATTGAGAGAAGTGCTTACAATAATCCATTAGTTGTGGTAAGTAAGAGAAATGGTGGAGTGAGAATTGTTTTGGACTCTAGACATCTTAATAAATTTCTTATCAGAGAGGATGACCATCCTGAAAACATGGATGAGCTGTTACACAAATTTGATTATGTAAAATGCAACAGTAGCTCGCACCTGACTTCTGGATTTCACCAGATCCCACTTGAAATTAATTCTAGAAAGAATACAGCATTTTTGTATGGAGGTAAGTGTTTTCAATATTGTATGGTGCCATTTGTGCTGAATGTATCTGTAGCTGAATTCATAAGAGCTCTGGATTCTGTCTTAGGAATTGAAGTGTAGTAACACTGTTCACGCACTGCACTTTCTGTGGATCGGGACTGTATCCTGGGCAGGCCCGATGATCACTGACTGGGGCCGGCCCATGCTGCCCGAGTTGTTGTTGTTGTTGTTGTTGTTGTTGTTGTTCAGCCGGCAGAGGTCGTGTCCGAATTCTCGCGTGCCCTCTGGTGGACGGGACTCTACTTGCGGCAACTACCGTCCGTGACGCGCCGTGCCATGGTGCGCCTCCCGCAATCTGTTTGGTGGCTACTGCACTCCTCCTCCTTCGGGGGGTGACGCCACTGTGAGCCACTGCAGCGGAAGGTGGAGCGGCGGGCAGGAGCGATGACCTCCACATCCATTGGATGGCCGGAGTCGAGGGGATCTGCCAACCCTCGAGCTGGAACCTTCGAATACGGCTGGAAGTGACCCACACGAAGAGGCCCCCGTCGTCCCACAACCGGAGCCGGGGACAGAACAGGCGACAGGTCGTCGAACTCCTGATCCTGTTCCTCCTCGGAAGAGGCAAGACCCAGTGGCGGGGACGAAGGGGAAGGGACGACCACAGGGGAACCAGCCTCCTGAGAAACCGGGCCGGCTAGGGGGGCCGGCTCTCGCTGGGGCATCTCGAACGATGGCGATGCCGGTACTGGAGCCACTGGAGGCCACCAAGGCGGAGAAGCAATGCAGTGCGGCAGAGTCACAGCGGGGAGAGGAGGTAACGTCCCCCGTGAATCCAACACAGGTGCCAGCAATGGGGAAGTCGGTGTCCGAGAGGTCTGAGGGTGGATGCCTGAACGTGGACGGAGCTGATTTTGGTGACGACGTATCACCCGGTCCCCTGCCTGCAAGGTATAGAGCCGGCGGCCATTTCGGCGCAGGACCACCGCCGGTATCCAACATGGATTGCGACCAAAACCACGGGCCCAGACCGACATACCCAGTGGAAAACCAGGGACGCCATTTTGTGAAGACTGGCGAGGACCAGGCCGGAGGAGGTGCAGCAGAGTCCTAGGTTGACGCCCATGGAGGAGCTCCGCTGGGCTGCGTTCTCCCATTGGTGTGGTCCGGTATGCCGTCAAGAAAATCGTCAATGCTTCCTCCGCAGGAAATTCGTGCACATACTTTTTCATCTGCGTCTTAAATGTGCGCACCATGCGCTCGGCTTCCCCATTCAATTGTGGATGGAAGGGGGGAGAGCAAATGTGCCGAATACCGAAGCGCCTACAAAAATCCTGGAAGGTCTGCGAAATAAACTGCGGTCCATTGTCCAAGACCAGGGTAATTGGCAGACCCTCCACAGAGAAGATTTTGGCGAGTGCCTGGATTGCAACTTCTGAAGTGGTTGAGGAGCAGCGAACCACATATGGGAATCGGGAATAAGCATCAATGACAATGAGCCAAAAGCCATTGAGAAACGGGCCCGCAAAATCGATGTGAACACGTTCCCATGCCTGGGTTGCCGGCGGCCATGAAGAGAACGCTGCCCTGGGAGAGGCTTGTTGGCTCGCACACTGGGAACAGGCTGCCACGAAGTGCTCAATTTCTCTGTCAATACCGGGCCAGTACACATGTCTGCGAGCCAAGGTATTAGTATGGGAAACACCCCAGTGTCCCGCATGTAATAAGGTGAGGACCTCCTTCCGTAAACTGGCAGGAACAACCACACAAGGTGCAGCATCATCGGTAGCCAGAAGGAGAACTCCTTCCAAGATGGAGAGGCGACGCGTAGAAGAAAATAATTACGAAGAGGGTCAGAGGCCCGGCCTGGAGGGCGGGACGACCACCCCTGCTGAATGAGGCGCACTATTTGCCGGAGAACCGGATCCGCTGCCGTTTCCTTGGCGACTCGAGAACCAGTGATCGGAAAGCCATCAACCGCTTGGCGGGACGCCACATCCAATTGAAAACACATAACCTCCTCCCGATCGAACGTAGGATCCGGGCCCACCGGAAGACGTGAAAGAGCGTCGGCGTTGGCATGCTGTCCCGTAGGGCGAAAATGAAAGTCATAATGGTACTTAGAGAGGAACAAGGCCCAGCGCTGTAGTCTGTGGGCCGCCCTATCCGGAATCTGAGAGGCGGGGCCAAATAACGATATTAACGACTTATGGTCAGTGATTAACTGAAACTTCGTGCCATACAAGAAAGGGTGAAACTTGGTAACAGCGTAGACAATGGCCAAAGCCTCTTTTTCCACCTGGGAGTAATGGGCCTGCGCGGGACTGAGCGTTTTAGACGCAAACGCCAGTGGTTGCTCGGAACCATCTGCGTTGCGATGGGCCAGGACCGCCCCCACCCCATACTGCGAAGCATCGGTAGCCAGGACCAACGGCTTATGGGGATCAAAAGTAGCCAAACAAGGGGCTGATGTGAGGAGGCCCTTCAACGAGGTGAACGCTCGCTCGCATGCAGGCGACCAATCAAAAGGAACATCCTTGTGCAGAAGGCAGTGCAGGGGGTGGGCGATAGTGGAAGCCCTGGGAATGAACCGGTGGTAATAGGCTATCTTGCCTAAAAAAGCTTGTAACTCTTTCAGCGAAGTGGGCCGAGGAAGGTTGACGATACCTTGGACCAAACTTCCTAGGGGCTGGATGCCGCGCCGAGCGATGGTGTAGCCCACATACTCAATGGATGGTTGGAAGAAGGTTGACTTATGCAGGTTGCAACGCAGGCCCATAGACCTAAATTTGAGAAAGAGGGTGCGAAGGTTGTGCAAGTGTTCCTTCGTGCTGCGGCCTGTGACAATTATGTCATCCAGGTAATTAATACAATGAGGGATCGTCGACGTGACATGCTCAAGATAACGCTGGAATATCGCCGGGGCACTGGATATTCCAAAAGCCAACCGCTGGTATTGGTAAAGGCCAAAAGGGGTGTTGACGACCGCCTGCCTTTTGGAGTCCGCATCAAGTGGTATCTGATGATAAGCCTCCGACAGATCGATTTTCGAAAAATATTGGCCTCCCGCCACGGCGGAGAACAATTCATCAGCCCGAGGCAAAGGATAGGTGTCCACCACCAATTGGGAATTAACGGTGGCCTTGAAATCGCCACAAAGACGTAATTTTCCCGAGGGCTTCCTGACAATAACGAGGGGCGAAGCCCACTCACTGGAAGAAATGGGAAGAATGACCCCTAGAGCTGTCAGCCGGTCTAGCTCTTCCTTTACCGGAGGGCGGAGAGCCAAGGGGATCTGCCTCGCGCGTAGAAAACGCGGGCGAGCCGACGCCTTCAACGTTAAGTGAGCTTCAAAATCGGAAACACGCCCCAGACCCTCCTCAAAGATATCTGGAAAGTCTGAGATCAAAGATTCCAATGATTGATAGGGAACGTCTTCGGAAACCAACTGTAAGGTGTCAGTGATAGAAAAACCGAAAGCTTGAAAGGCGTCCAGGCCAAAAAGGTTAGCGGAGCCCGCATCACTGACAACAACAAAAGTAAGAGGCCGAGTGACTGATTTGTAAGTCACATCGGTAGTGAATTGACCCAGTAGGGGAATGAATTGTTTACCATAACCACGGAGACGCCGGTAAACCGGCGCCAACGGGGGCGATCCAAGGTCGGAATAAGTTTGGGCATTCAACAACGAAACTGCCGCGCCCGTATCGACTTGCAGTTGTAATCGGCGCGACCGAACCGACACCTCGATAAAGAGTTTGCGCGCCAATGCTTCGGGAGCCTGGCCCGATGAAACTTCATGAATGTCAACGTCCATGTCCCCAGAGCCTGCTTCCTTCGATTCGGTGTAGGCTGAGCGGCAAACTTTAGCAACGTGACCTTTCTTAATACATTTGCGACAAACGGCCCAACGCTGGGGGCACTCCGACCGATCATGACGTATATAGCACAACGCACAGGATGGCAACAGGGGCCGGTGGTCGGAGTTCTGTTTACACGCCGCGCGGGATCGGCTGTAACGGCCGGATTGTACCGCTCGCACGTCGTCCACCCCGGACACAGTGGACACGGCCACGCCGCCCTGAACCTCCGCGACGTCGCACCACGCTTCCAGCTGTTGACCCGCTGCGTGAGAGACTTCATACGATTGAGCAATGGACAGGACTTCCTCGAGGGAAGAGTCTTCTAACTGCAGGGCCCGTTGCCGGACCTCCCTATCAGGGGCCGAACGAACAATGGCGTCGCGTACCATAACGTGGGCATACGACTCTCGCGACTGCTCCGTGACAAAGTGACACTTGCAACTAAGACCGTGCAGGGTAGCGGCCCACGCCCAGTAAGACTGATGGGGCTGTTTCTTGCATTGATAGAACTCGACCCTAGCCGCCACAACATGCGTGCGGCGGCGATAATAAGAAGACAGCAATGAACACAATGCATCAAAAGACAAGGACGAGGGTTCCTGCAACGGCGTGAGCTGGCGCAAAACGTGATACAGCGAGGGAGATATCCAAGACAAGAAGAGAGCACGACATACTCAGCATCAGCAACATGAAAAGCCTGGAAATGCTGCCGAAGGCGATGTTCATATGCGTCCCAATCCTCCGCCATCTCGTCATACTGGGGAAAGGGAGGAGGGAACTGTGCCGGAGCAGACAGCATGGAGAGCAACGCCGGAAGCACTTGTTTCATGGTGGCCAAGAGCTCCGTCTGCTGCGCAACCAAAACTCGCACCAAATCCTCCATGCCGTGGAGAAGCTGCGAAACCGGAACAACGACGCAACACGTGAAAGAACGACCTTACTCATCGCCAATTGTGTAGTAACACTGTTCACGCACTGCACTTTCTGTGGATCGGGACTGTATCCTGGGCAGGCCCGATGATCACTGACTGGGGCCAGCCCGTGCTGCTCGAGTTGTTGTTGTTGTTGTTGTTGTTCAGCCGGCAGAGGTCGTGTCCGAATTCTCGCGTGCCCTCTGGTGGACGGGACTCTACTTGCGGCAACTACCGTCCATGACGCACCGTGCCATGGTGCGCCTCCCGCAATCTGTTTGGTGGCTACTGCATGAAGTGAGTTCAAAATTAATTGTGTATGTTGATGACATTCTGGTCACTGAAAAGACTTGGGAACAACCTTTGAATCTGTTAAGAGATGTGTTTCCAAAATTAGAATCAGGAGGCATGACTTTGAAAATAGGTAAGTGTAAATTTGGAGTGGGAGAAGTTAAATTTTTAGGGCATGTTATATCTGAAAAAAGAATTGATAAAGAGAAACTTGATGCCATTGCTAATTTTCCTACACCTTGCAACAAAAGACAGAGTAAATCATTTTCTGGAGTAACTGGATTTTATAGAAAGTTTTGTAGCAGCCAAGCTTTGAATACTCCAGGCTTGTGCAAACTTTTGAAGAAGAATACCATTTGGGATTGGAATCAGGAGTGCCAGGATGCTTTCAATGAGATCAAACAACAGTTGCTTCCAAGTCAGATATTGTTCAGACCAGATTTGTCTCTTCCTTTTTGTATTATGACAGACAGTAGTGATGTTGGATTGGGTGCTCATTTATTTCAGGATGTTGAAGTTGATGGTGTTATTGAACTTAGATCTCTTGCATTTGCTAGTAGAGTATTGCAGAAATGTGAAAAGACGTACACTGTAACTGAGAAAGAACTTTTGGCTGTACATTGGGCATTCATCAAATTTAAAAATTATTTACTAGGTCATAAAGTCATCATCTATACTGATTACAAAACATTATGTTATCTTCAGGTGTGTAAACTGTACCATAACAGAATTACTCACTGGGCCTTGTTTTTACAGCAGTTCAATTATGAAATCAGATACATTACAGAGACAGACAATGTAGTTGCTGATGCTTTGCCCAGGCTACCTTTAGGAAGTGAATCATCTAACAACTTTGGAGAAGGAGAAAAATAGTTTCAAATTATGTACTTGAGAGGTGTGAAAGAGGAAAAAGAGATCTTGAAAATTTGCAAAGACATTTGTAGTTATCAAAATCATGATCAAAATATTCAGAAGACATAAGACTAACTCAGAGGATTGGAACAATGTTGGCTGGAACAATGTATTGATACTTCAATTACTTACACACGTGAGAGTTTTGGTCATTGTGGATCAACCAAATGCACACGAAAGATTAGCTCACCCTTGTAATAGTTCCTTTCAAACCGGAATTTTCTCATCATGCCTAAAAACGGCTAAGCTCAAAACACTATTCAAAAAAGGTAAAAAGGATGAAGTGGTTAACTCCAGGCCCTTTGCTGTACTATCTGTATTCTCAAAAATCACAGAGAAAATTTTTCAAAGAAGAGTAGTAGATTTTCTGGAAGAGCACAAAATACCATCCACAGCACAACATGGTTTCAGGAAAGGCCGATCAACTGATACAGCAATTTTTGAACTATTAAGTGAAGTACTTCAGAAACTAGATAATGGCAAAAATGTCATTGGAATATGTCTAGATCTCTCTAAAGCTTTTAATATCATAGATCACATAAAACTATTGCCTAAGCTTGACAACATGGGGATTTGAGGAACATTTAACAATTGGATAAAGTCATACCTATGCAGTATAAACAAGTGGTTGAATCGCAACATCAAAATTTCATCAAACTCACTCAACACTATTCAAACTATGAAAGCATTCAGTTCTGGAACCTCTTCTATTTCTGTTATATGTGTATGACCTGAACAAATTCTGGAAGATCATCATCCAGTTTGCTGATGATACAAGTGTGTTAGTGAGTGGGAAAGAAATGGAAATGCTTCAGAAGTCTACAACAGAGACACTGAACAATATTGACAACTGGTTCAGTCACAACAAATTGATAATAAATGCAAGTAAGACAGTGGCATTAAATTTCTATAATGTACAAAAGGTGAGCAAACTGTTCAGATTCAGATATCTGACAAAGACCTTCAGAATATAGACAACATTAAGTTCTTGGGAGTATGACTCCAAGATAATCTTAAATGGGGGACACATATTGATAAACTCTGTAGGAAATTAATCACTAAATGCTACTTGATGAGAATATTAGAGGGATTCTGCAAACAAAGATTCTCTGAAAACTGTGTATTATGCCTCTATATACTCACAACTGAAACATGGAATTATTTTCTGGGGTAACTCTTCTCTTAGCCAAAACCTCTTTAGGCTACAAAAAAGAATTATAAGAATAACGGAAGGTGTAAAATGGAACAAAACATGTAGACAACTTTTTTTAAAAAATCTAGAAATCCTCCCACTTCCATGTATATATGTGTATGAGATAACCGTGTTTGTGAAAATATACTTGATGGAATATCCCACTCTCTTCCAGAAAAAAGAAAATATCCACTCCTATAACACCAGGCAAAAAGGAAACTTTCATTTAGACCCCACCAACACCACCTTGAATAAAAAAGTAACCCTCTATTATGGGAAAGTTATTTATAATAAACTTCACCCCACAAATTAAATCAATAAATGACCTGGCTAATTTCAAGTCAACTGCTAAAGTGTATTTGACTCACCACTACTTCCATAGCCTCCACGAGTTCCTTTAGGAAGTTCACTAACGATTTGTGTCTTTGCCTTACTGATGTATCATATAAATGGTACTAGAACTTTAATGATTTACCATGTAAATGTTGCTGCAATACAAATATTAATCTGCCAGTAGACTACACACTCCTTCTGCTTTAAAATATCTTCTCTTTATTTTTATACAATATTTGCTATGTATATTGTAACTCAGTGATCATTTAGTGTACAAATAATGAAATTAATGCAAATTTAATATTATATTTTGTTATACATTGACTTGTCCTACATCAGAATGTACTATTTGTGTACTATATGATAATCAGGACAAATAAAACTCTACTCTACTCTACGTCTATTTTTAAAACACAGGAAGAAGAGTCAAGAAGAAGATTGCCAGCTGTGACAGATGTCAAAGAGTGAAGGTAAGTAACCAAACAAGTGCAGGCTAAATGCAGAACATACTGCCTAATAGTAACCTAGATCTCGCATCTTTGGATGTTTATGAATCTTTACCTACATCTAAGAATGGATTTTGTTATGTTTTTGTGGTGGTTAATGTATTTTTGAAGTTCATAAAGCTGTTTCCTCTTAAAAAAATTACTAGTAAGCAAATCATCTCTAAATTTGAAAACACATATTTTCATCAAGTGGGTATTCTTAAAACAATTTTAACTGATAATGGTTCTCAGCTCACGATTCAAGCTTGGAAAGATTTTGTTGATCTTGCAAAAATAAGGCATATTCTAACCTCAGTGTACCACCATCCTTCGAGTAACCCTGCAGGAAGATATATGAGAGACATTGGAAGACTATTTAGAACTTATTGCAGTACGAATCATATCAGTTCGATACATTATGTCAGTGATTCTGAGGATATTATGAACAGCTTACAACATTCTTCAACAGGTTTTTCACCATTTGAAATCACGTTTAATCGCAGACTAGGTAACTTTATTTCTGAAAATGTTGAGTTTCCACCATGTAAAATTCTGTCTCCACAAAATAGGGAAGAGTGTGTTATGGAGATGATGAAAAAACAGGGGGGATATAATAAAGCAGAAACATGATGGTAAAGTTAGATTTTCTAAGTTTGAGGTAAGAGATCTGGTTTTGGCGAAAGCCAAAGAGAAATCTCAAGTGTTGACATATGAGATAAAGAAATTTTTCGATATTTACTTTGGACCATTAGAGATTCTAGAAAATCCACATCCTAATGCATACAGACTTATACATCCTAAATCTAAGAAGTTGTTTGGATTACGCAATACCACTGAACTGAAAGCATATAGACATCATCCATAAGTACCTAATTTTTGTTTGCTTGTTCCTTTTCCACTGTCATGAATTTAGTATGTAAGATGACGTGATTTCTACAGTTTCATCTTACCCATTAACTGAGTTTAAATCTATTTGTAGATCTGTAAAACTATATAACTGAGTTTTGATTTCTGGAATTTAGCATGTAAGATGATATGATTTTTGAAGTTCTACCTTATCCATCGACTGAGTTTAAATCTATTTGTAGATTCATAAAATTACATAATTGGGTTTTGTTTGTCTGGAATTTAGTATGTAAGTTGATGTGATTTTTGAAGTTTTGTCTTATCTAGTGACTGAGTACAAATCTATGACTCACTGTATAATTATGTTCTGATGTTCTGTAGTAGATTTGTGCTTTAGAATTTAATATATATATGCCATGAAAATAATTAAATATTTTTGAAATTTTGAAATTGGACAATGTTCATAATTTTTACTGAAAAAATTAGGAATAGTATCTGAGCATATTTGTGCAGTATTGTATCTGATTGGATCGGTGTGGTTTGGATTCTTGGATAGTATCTGAGCATACCTTATTAGTCCATTTCTTTTATTGCACTTAACTCTGTTTATTAATGTTTCACATGTGAACACTTTTTAATTTCACCTGATGTAAATCCCATATAACTGACTTTGAAAAGTTACTAATGAGAACATATCTCATGTGATGTGAAGGAGGTATTGAACAGCATATTTAGTACACAAAACAATGTTTCAGGATTTTATGTGAATGCTAGACAGGAAGTTGCCTATCCATTGAAGCATGTGATGAGTACTCTAGGGAGGAAGGTGAAAGACGTGGATGGATCCACTCCCCACACTGCTGTATGGCTGTACCCTGCTGGACCAGTCAACTTGTAAGAGATCGTGGATGCTGGGTAACGTACTCGAGCATCTGTCGACTGGATCTGTGTTGTGACTGATATTTGTGAATTGTTAGCCAAGACTGCTAAAGACAGTGTTATTCAGCATAAACACATGTTTTTTCCCCCTGAAGTAGGGGGACTGACTTTCCAATGCATTATGTAAATTTAAATCAGTATGTATTTTTTTTATCATTGTTAAATGAATTTTCTATGCTTTTATATATGTAGGTTAATTTGTATGGACAGTTAGCAAATAGTGTGGAAGACATTTACTAGTATGGACAATATAACAAGATGTATACATGTTTGCTTTCATGCTCTGATTTTGGTTCTCAAGCTACTGGACTGTATCATCCTTAAAAGATAACTATGACTCTGTTTACCTGTATTTATCCTGAGTATTGCAGTATTGTATCTGATTGGATCGGTGTGGTTTGGATTCTTGGATCGATCCCCAAATCATAAAACTTTAGCCCTAATATTTTTCCATTATTTTGTTCTTTCCTGAGTCAACATACCCTTGAATACTACAGTTTATGTCGCTGATTGATTCCTACTCATGGTTGATTATATTCTTCTGGTATGTACCCATTGTCATGAGTTTTTCGAGTCGGCTCACTCATCGTACACTTAGGCTCTGAAATTATTCTCCTCTCTTTTGAAGATTTTGAAGGTTTGATTGCATGAACGTATTCTAGTAATTTACCTTGTCTCTGTATTTATTACTATAGTTGTATTGCAATGTTGTAGTTTTGACTTTGTATTGTTTGTCTTGTGACAGTATGTTCCATAGATCTGAAAATATGAATGCCACATTCTGATATATGTATAGATATTTTTCTTATGTTTTCTGTAATATGTTACGTATCAGATACTTCTATATCTCTATATGCAATCCTCGACATCATTTTGTACACTGTTTGGCAAACCTTGTAGTCTGTCACAAAATATTGTAAACAACCTGTTTATAAATTTTGTGAGGGTGAAATTGTAATACGACACCTTCCTGTAACATTACCATTTTTTTTATAGATATAACTGATACTACTTACACTATCGATCCTTGAGTAGTTGAACATTATCTCAGTTGTTTAACTAAAAGAATTTTATATAATTTTGTATACAATGTATTATATTTCAGGCTCAAAAAGAAATTAATTTGGTAGTACTATGTATGTACAGTTAAAATTACTCTTCTTTTAAAAATATTTGAAATTACGAAATTTCTGGTATACGTGAAATTATCAATTGCATGATTTAATGCTGATTATTAAATTTATTTCTGGATTCATTTATAAAATAATGATACATTTTAGCAAAGACTCTTCTTTTGACAAGAAAGTTTGTAAACTCTTTTGCTTTGTAAACTCTTTGGAATATTGTGAGTACCACAGAATGTAAGTAGTAGTGGACATACCTCTGATGGAATTAGACATGTTTTTGACTGTGTCACTAATAATGTAATTTGTGGTGTGATAGAAGTGGAAATTGTAATATTTAAAAAAGTGACGAAAATTAAAATTCGAGAAATATACAGGCAAACTTCATCAGTTATTTAGTCATCAGGAACCCACAACGATAAATCAAAATTCCAGCCGCAAGAATGTACCCCTAGACACAAAAACTGTAGCCAACAACAAGAAGAGAAAATGAAGATAAGTAAAAAGTTTTTCTATTGTATATCTTATGCTTCTCAAAGCATTTGAAACTAATGAAGACACTAAGAAAAATTTTAATAGTGATGTATGGGAGGGTAAGATTACAAACTACTACAGAGAGATGCTTAATATTTGAGGAAGAAGTGCAAAAAAGAGTCACTGATATCTTCTCCACTCTTGGCATTGTATGACGAGAATGGTGAGACAGAATTTTACACTGACACTAGCGGTAATGGGGTGGGTGTAATTCATCTGTGATTACCTACTCTACAACTGAGAAAGCATGCCTTGTAGTTGTTTGGGCCATCAACAGGTTCCAGCTGTATTTATTTGGCAAACTATTCACCCTTGTGGTGTACCACTGTTCTGTATGTTGGCTGACTAGTCTGGAGGATCCGCTGCGTTGACTGGTGAGATAGGCACTGAGGCTTCAGGAGTATGATATCACAGTGGTATACAAAAGTGGATGCAACTCCAAGGACGCCAACTGCCTTATAAGGAATCCTTTGGTTGAAGACAACAGTGTGATTGAAATCTCAGTTGTCCCTGCATTAAACAATAATGCTGCTGAACAGAAGGGAGATCCAGTACTACTGAAAACCATAGCTCAAAGGAGGAGGAACTGACCAAAGGAGAATTACAACTGATAAATGGGACATTTTATATGAGGAATTACGATCCAATGTAGCAGAAATTGTTGCTAGTCATCCCAACTCATCTATAGCCAGTTATTCAAAGTTTTTCCATAATGCCCCAATATATGATCACCTGGACTGACCACGTCACTACTGATTTGTTATAAATTATCCGAGCCACTGTAAGGAATGCCAGTGACACAAGAACATGCCATAATTACCTCCAGGATATCTGTTACCAATTCCACCTGCAGCAGCAATATTCCACTGGATCTTAATTGACTTCTTGTGAGGAATTACAATGTCAAAAAACTAGGATTGGTGGATGACATTCTGAATTGAGTACTTCACCCACTGCACTTTGTACAACTGTGATTCTTAAAGCTGTGATCACATTTGATTCAACAACCATAACCCCCTACATCAAGCAGAATTTTGCACAAAACAAAGCTGCTACAAGCAACTTATTACCCTAACACCATTTACACAAGTAGGCTTCCAAAAGAAAAAGAAAAGTTCAGTGGCATTTATTGACATCACACCAGCATATGACACTGTGTGGCTGGATGATTTAATGTATAAATTAAATCAAACCATTTCAAGCTCAAATATCACAGCACTAATTGAAATGATGCTAATGTTCTTTTCAAGTTAGCATCAGAGAAACTACAAGTAAATCCTATACCACAAGCCCCACATTTATTTAACTGTACACCAGTGACATAGTCACCATTGGTTCTATAAAGTTTAGCCATGCCAATAAGCTAGAGACAGCAAATCAAAGCAACAAATTCAAGGAAAGTGAACAATACTGAAGCCCATGTGTGGAGTTGGGCTGTCAGAGAAGTAACTAAATCACTACTTTTGGGCCATATCACATCCTTCGTCATTTGTCATTAGTCACATACACAGTCGAGGATTATGACCCTTCATCAAGAAGACAAAAATGCAAAGACATCATTGATGTCCTCCATATGAAGCCCTATTACAGTCCTAAGGGACAGCTTGACAATGTGACTTCTCATTCAAGGAACCTGAAGACCCACTTGACAAATGTGAAGGTTCAATGGGAGGGACAAGCTTCGATGGAAGGGACTATCTCAATGCTCATAGTTGAAGAGGATGTGACAAAACTGCCAAAATGCAAGGATCCACCAGCACCAGTACCCCTGATACGATCCAGATCCAGGGTGTTGTGGTCAGCTCGAATGACTTCTTAACCACCAGGTTACTCTTTTTCCAGGAGTAGAAGTAATGTTGCGGGCTGTGCTGCATGCAATGTAGAGTTTCTGCTGCTGACTAGCATGCTACAAATCAACAGGTCAAATCTGGCCACCAGCAGTTACTTATTATTTAGTATTGATCATTTCTGGAAGATTTTCAAAATTTCTTATGTTTGTGATGTATGCAGTTTCTCAAATACTTTATGTTTGTATAAGTAGCAGTAATCTCTGTCCAAGACTTCAGTTCAGTTCTGCCTGTACATTGGGGTGTTCTTAATAAACGTATTGTCAATGCTAACTGTTGAACTACACTGATGACCCTGCTTTTGGATTTGTACCTAACTGTGGTTACAATGTGACATTGTGCTACTAGACTACAAGTAGCAAATTGTGACTTTGGTGCTTTGACGAAGCAAGCTGGGATATTTTTACTTCCTCTCTTGTTTCTCCATCTGCCTCCTTACAATTCATTTTACCATTAACATTAATGAGTATAATCTGCATTTTCATAAAAGAGAAAGGTTGGCCATCAGTTTTAAAGAATATAACACCAGATCTAATTTTGTGCTTAGTTTTATGTATGTAATTGATTTTCTAATTTATTTCAACTATTCCTAGTTAGTATCTTTTATTGCAGGGTAAAATCAGTAATTGTTTCATAACTTAAATTCTATTGTTGACATACAAACAAATATAAATTCTGAACTAATTATAAACATTTGGAGGAACAACTAATAGTATTCTTAAATGGTCTATCTGGATCTATTTGAAAACATGTTGGCAAAGCCAGCCCTTAATTAATTAATTCCAAAGTAATTAACAGTTTTGTCAAAAGTATTGTTTGCATAATGATATTTGTTAATTTCATGATTTATACAAATAATTCGGCCTAATTCTTGTCGTAGAAGAAACTGTTAAAAAGGAATGAATTTTTTGATGTATTCAGTTAATCTAACAAGCTAAGTTTTAATTGTAATATCTGTAAATTAAATATCAACCAGTGTGTAGTTTCAGTACCTATTATTGTGAGGATACATAAGGGCCCAATTTCTGGTCCTGAGACAGACGAGGAACCTGTATTGATTAGAACAACAACAATGCGTCTGTGAAATAAATGTAATACAGTTAGGCCGTGTGTTAAAACAATGAAATTGTCTGTTCCATTGGTACCTTTTTATTCTTCAAGAAATGTGGACTATGGGGTTAGGCTTTTACTGCTTGTAAATGTTCAACAGGAAACTGTTGTAGCAGTATGTGGCTGTTCGCCTGCAACCTATTAATGAGGCTTATGGAAAATTAAACAATAGTGTACTGGCCATATAACTCTGTATTATTGGGGGGTTGTGAACAGTAAAAGTAAAGTACAGTGAAATGCAAATGTGCACCTGTTGGCTACATCATTTAAAGTAGTCAGTGTTGTATTTCCACACCTCATTTTTGAGCCAGTGTAGCAACACAGTACATCAACACCGAGGACAATCAACAAAGAAATAAACCAGGCAAATCATCACAGTGCATCTTAGTCATGTCTTGCTAGTCTTCTAAGACTTACAATACTTAATCACATTGTTGCAAAACTATTAAATGGATTTTAAAAGTTTCTACCATATTTAATATTCAAATAAATATTGGGCCTACACCCAGACTGGCTGCAACCTCGGACTTTATTTGAACATGTTAAATGAAACTATACAAGATATATTAAGTAGCATGTAGCAAAGTATTTATTACAGTCGTTCTCCAGGATTAAAATATTTGCTATTAACCCATTGCCGGTAACCATTTACATGCAACTTCTTAGCTGAGATTGCTATAAAAACTTTATTATAGATAACCAGTTTTGGTAAAACTAAGTTGCCATCTTCAGATCTCCATACAGATTGTTACAAACATCTTGTGCCACACAAAATCATACCACTGAATTTCCAGGTACACAATACATAAAATGAGCTATGCATTGGCATGTCAGAGTTAAAATTACTATGCATATCACAATTCACTAAAACATCATTCCCATAACATAACATGCCATGCTTACCAGGGTGCCAAAGGACCTTTTGCTTCCAGTGATCCAATGTTGGCAAGAACTTATCATATTCTTTGATATCCGTGCATGTATCCTACAATTTTTGTGTTGTTATTTTATGTTGATTTTAGAATATTCTGATTGCTAAAGATCAAACTTTTGTCCCTTCTTGTGTTAGTGAACACTGCTCCTATTATTTATGTTTTGTCAGTTAAAAAGAATACACTCCACTTCTGCCATGAACATTACCAGCAAGTAAAATATATTATTCTATCACAAAATAGATACCATTTGCTAATGATTGGTGCTCTTCAAGTTGTACTATTTAATTGCTGATTATCTAATAGACTAAGGTGCTGCTATTTATGGAAGCATGCATATGCTTATGCAGGTCACATTTGTGAAAGCCGGTTTAATATTCTTTCTTGGATTCTCCCACATACACCACCAAGTAGGTAGCTAGAGAGGTCTAGAATTATAAAGTATATAAGCACCAATAATTTATAGCAGGAATAACTCTTAATTTATGTTCCAGTACCTTTTTGGCTCCCATTTCTCTGCCAGCAAGTTAAACAGTGTCGCACCATGGTGCAGAACTGCAGTACCAAAATACAGTATTCAACACTGCCAAGTGTTTAATTTCCTTGTGTAATATTTATTTGGCTTTAGCATTTGGATAATTAATGATTACTCAGGAACTAGTTTATACTTTGAGCCACATTTATCTGATCAAATCCCTTCATTCCTCCCTCTGGTCCCCTCCTTGTCTCCGTTCATGTGTTCTTAAACCAGAGTCTTTACTCCCTCCGAAGTCTTGTGCAGTACAGCTTCCTTTGTTTCTAAATCAGTTATCTTCAGTGGTCCTATAATACCAGATAAATAAAAAAAAGAATGCACCTCACATACAAAAGAAATTTCCCTGTGAGTAATTTCACATGTTTTAACAAACATTTTAAGGAAGTGGTCATTGAGAGATGTGTTATCATAATGCTATTAATGTTCCATTCTCAGTCTTCATGGCACATTTTGATACACACTTTCAAAGAATTTCGACAGAGACAGATTAAGTAGAATCATTAACTGAGCTTCATGATAACAATAAGTACAAAAAACTATAAAGTTCAATACCAAAATGAAACTTAAGTATATTTAAAGGGGAAGCTGTAATCAGTAAAGAGGTCATCAACCTGGAAGTTGGTTTAAACCAAACAACATTTTAGTAACCATTCTGCTATTGGAAGAGGTATGCATTTGTCTTCTGGCAAACTGTGGAATGACTCTGCTGTCCCCTCTTTAGGGCTGAGTGGACTCTGAACCCTAGTGGACCTTGTCATTTTAGATACACACAGAAAGTAAACTCACAAAAAATATCAGATAATGAATCCTATAATTGACCAGGGGTTAAATCCCACTGCCTTTCACTTTGACTCTCAGGCATCTAGAGAAAGATGAAGCAAAATGATATATGGCGGTTATCGACTGCAAGAGTTGACCGCCTCATCTTTGAGAACGAACTTCTTTGAAAACTGTTGATCACAATGTGTTCCGAACTCTGTATTCGAGCGGATGTGTTTGTACCGACATGATCAAAATAAAGTTAATTCGTTGTAAACGAGCGAATACTTAATGTTGGGTTCGATATCACCGTACGTAACATCTCGATCCCCACACTGGTGACCCCAACGCTCACGAACACCGCTTACGACGCCAGAAATGTGTACTGGAACATCGCCATGGACAAACAATGCAGCAACCCTTTGTTGGATTTCTACGTCCATCGACTTCACATTGCACCGCATCTGAATGCAGTGTACAGGAAGTGTAATTAGTGTGTAAATTCCCGACCCTTGTGTTAATCGTGTTTTTTGGTAACTTTCGTCACCTTCTCACACATTGACAATGCGACCGAGGTGCACACGTTGTCCAGCGAAACCCACTCAACGCATCGGTAATTTCACTTCCGGACAGTGCAGTGCTCCTTTGCCAATTAATTTGGAGAATTTTGACTTGCTTTTGTGTAATGAATTAACTTTGTGCAGTGCTTCGACATTGGACAATCATGCCAAACAATGGACTGCAACAAACGGGGACTATGTTGCAAATCCCAGTTCGCACGAACTCCGAACTACGGCTAAATTGCACGCCTGGTCAAATTCACAGGAACAATATCATCAAGGACATCCTACCGATCAATGACAGTGCACCAATTACACCGACGACAATGCCGGCTGTTTCTCAGTGCGACACGTGACATGCCACGCCTCCCTCTACACAGCACCTGAGCCGCACCGACTCTGCTCAACTGCTACCGACAGCGACGTCACGGTTGCCGCCTGCTGGCTCACTGACCTCGACCCAGTCAAAACAAACAGCTGTGCGACATACGATCCTGCCATGGCTACGGCACCTGCATCTTGTCAACAACTCGCTGACACTACGCACGCTTACTGCCCGGCCGTTCACTACTCGATCGCGCCCGCAACTTGTTTACCCACCCCAGAAGACGATTTCAGTCGTATCAATGCTTCATACAGCAGTGAACGTGTTCTCACTCTGCCGCCCCTGAGTACTGAGTTTCACTTTCGCAATCGTACACACGATCTTTTCTACTCAAACTGTTATGTCAACACTGTGCCGCCAACCTTGTCTTGTATGGCAGGTTACACTTTGATAGAGACAGATTCTGATTTCGACCCCATCTTACTCAGTGATACACAGCAGACTGCTTCATGACATACATTTTCGCCTGAACAACTGCAACAGCTACATGAGCAAATTGCGACATACAACTTGTTGGTACAAGATCAGTTACACGTTACACATGCTGCAGCCGACACCGACCGAGCACGACATGCAACGAGATGCTCCTGTCATTGTTCCAACTCCAACTGCTTCCGATCCTTCACCATTACTACCAGCTACAACTAATACCCTGACGATCACGCTACATGGATCTATGACCCAGATGTCACAACTGTCATCATCACGCCGCCTCAAGTGGAAATTCTACGTTACTGATGTGATATAAGCAACTTTTTTTCGCTGCTGCCACCTTTCCTTGGTAGTTCCAGACACTTTATTTCTGTACCACAGCATAACCAGCCGCATTCCAGTGCCGCTTGCTTTGTCGCCCTCTTCACTACCTCCGCAATGTACGACCAACACATCTGCCGTTTCTGCTTTGACGAGTGAGCATCTTTCCGCTCCGACACACAACCGTGCAGCAGTTTCGCGCGAGCAGCTTGCAGTCTTACGACTTGACTGCAGCACCGACAGCAACAGCACACACGCAGCTCCAGTTCCATCAAACTGTGTCACCTCTCCGCCACAGACCAGTAGACTTCTTCACGTTCACATTACGTCTGATCGCCTTCCTGCTCCAACCATGGTTTCGTCAACCACGTCCGCCTTCCACCACCTCTTGCCATCGCCATGCCTCATGCACAGGCTCACTGCCATGCCCCCCAACCTTCGATAACAGCTGTTTCGCACATCAAAACATCGACACTGTCAACTCCGCTTGGAACATCCTGCCATCTACCGCTGTAACACACTCACCGTCCACGAACTCTGAGGTGACACCTCCGTCTACACTGAAGTCATCCGCCACCATGGTCAGCCATGTGCAGCTTGCTGTTTTCTCACCTGCTGTGACATCAAGCACCTCTATAACTCCGTCATTACCGTGAGTGTTGCTCATCCGGCATCTCTTACGCAACCTGTTAAGCCACAGCATGCTTGCTCCTTTATGTCATAAATAACAAACTGTTACTGGACACATTGCACTTACTGCGGCATTCGCCGGCAAATGCTTTGGCAATACATCGCATCGCATCTTGGGCGCACTCCACGCCTCTGATTGGATCAAAACCCCGCTGTACCGCACGGCCTCGGCACGACAATGTTCTCCCCACTGACACGCCGCCACCTTCTGCTTCCACCGTGCCATCAGCAGCATGGCACGGTGAACCTGTGGACGCCTTCCATGCCTCCTTCCCTCCGCTGGTCGTGCCTACCAAGACATCAAGAAACAGTCCGATCGTGCCTCGCACTAGCGCCTGCCACGACACGATTGGTCACGCCCACCTGCACCTTCAGCCGGCCGGGTGCACACAAGCTTCTCGCCATCCTTATCGTGCTCCGCACTACCGGTGGGGGCTCTGTGGTGGTTATCGACTGCAAGAGTCGACCGTCTCATCTTTGAGAACGAACTTCTTTGAAAACTGTTGATCTCAGTCTGTTCTGAACTCTGTATTCAAGCGGATGTGTATGTACCGACATGATCAAAATAAAGTTAATTCATTGTAAACGAGTGAATACTTAATGTTGGGTTCGATATTACCATACGTAACATCTGGATCCCCACAGATAATTGAAAGGTATGACCCAACACTCAATCTGCCCCACCCTCACAGCTTCACTTGTACTAGTATCTCTCTATTACTTTCTGAACTTCAAGGCAGCTCTCCAGCATACACTGCTAGACTAGAACTCCTGGAAGGAGGGCTGTCACGGAGAAATTACATCCACAGTATAGGTGCTGTTTCCAGAATGATTCTTTTACTTTGTAGTGGAACCTCAGCTGTCTTACAACTTTGTGGCAGACTAAAACTGTTTGCCAAACTAGGACCTGAACTAAGACACTTGACTTTGGTGGGAAATGCTATTAGCTATTGGCACAAACATGACCCATCTTGACAGTTTCATTTCTGTCAGTATCTCTCTCCTACTTTCTAAAACCAATGCACACTCTGCTGCAAAGCTAAGACATTTTTCTGCAATATCCTTTCTTTTATGAGGGATAGTCCTAAACTCGTAGGGCTGTTTCTATGGAGTGTGGAAACTTGGACAGATGAGCTGGCAGAATTCCAGTTGTGAAGGTGGGTTACAAATAGTACCTGGATAACTTAGTCAGTAAGAACATTTACAGCAAAAAGAGGATTGCAGTTTTGATTCTCATCAATAACTGTTTTACAGCAATTACCATATGGTACTTACCCTGCTGACGTGACAGTCCCAACAAATTCATTATTTCTGTACAGTGGTTCACCGCCCCACGGCCATACATGTTTATCGGGATCGATATCCTCCAGTACAAACAAAACAAGCCTTTTTGTCACACCCTGCTCCTTCTGACGCTGGAGAGCAAATTTTCCAATGAAGTACTCTTTATCGAGCTTTACTCGGAAACCACTTCCTGCTTCAAATGGAGTCACCAGACTTGTGAGCTCTTCTCCCCAAAATGGAATAAACCTCTCAATCCTCATGAAACGTTGTGTCAAGCAGCCAACATCTCTTGCACCATAGTCATGTCCGATCTACATGAAAAATATTTATACTAATTTCATCACTATATATTTTCAATTAGTAACAATATTATGACAAATTTAGTGACAGTGCTTTCACTTACCATCATCAGTTGCTCATATACATGCAAAGCATATTCTGATGGAACATAGAGACAATATCCTGGCTCCCCTGTGTGTGTGAATGCCATTACCATGACATCTGATGCATACCCAACATTAATTTGTTTGTACGTAAAAGGATGAAGATTCACATCAGAGTTTGACAGTTCTGCCATCAGGTCAGGTGCCTTAGGCCCAACCACATTTATGACTGTGTACATTGATGTGAGGTCAGAAATTCCTACACTTCGATTGGCAGGAAGATGTCGACGCATCCATTCAAATATCCTTGTCTGTTGACTAGTTGGTGACACCATGAAGTAGCTGAAGAAAAAAGAACTGATTGTAACCGAAGTGTTGGTTGTTATGTGCTAACTTCCAATAATTCATTATATAACTGTTTTCTGCTAAAAGACTTTACACGTACTGCAGAAATAGTAAAGACACCAAAATCTGCATCCTGCATATTGCAGGAAGGCTATGTAATGCAGTAACTCTGCTACCGAACACAATGAAGGATTTGGTAGTACTTACTCCCTACTCCTCCTTTGCAGCATTAGTGTACATTACATTAATTCTATGGATCCTGCAGAGAGCAGATACTGGGCTGCGGGAAGAGGTTTGACTATAACCATTCATGTGAACAGAGAGCTTATTATTTTTCCTGTCCCACGTACCACATTTTATGTGAGCATGAAAGCTAACAAGCCATCTGCCCACATTAATGGCTACAGTCACACTGTGTCCACGAGACAGCTGGACCAATGGTCACTGATCATGGCACACACCATAAGGCACTATTTTCACATGTTATTTTCCACACCCACACCATGCCACATGAACTTGTGAATCTTGACAGAACTGCCCCCCCCCCCTTCCCCCTTTTTCTCTTACCCAAAAAGTGCATAATTCCATACCTCATCCATTCCAGCCTTTTTCCCACATTTTTGAACTTTTTTCAATATCTGTACGCATTTGTTTATGTTTTATATATTTGCACATATTTCTTGAGTATTTTAATGTATTTGTACATATTTGTGCATATTTTCACATATTTGTGAGTATTTTTACACTTATTTTTCTGTTAGCCAGCTCCCTTCACAACCAACTAAGGCCTTCATTTCTACCTCATTTCCTATTTTCCCAACACCATCCCTTCCGTGATGGACCTCTGTTCCATCTTTCTGCAGCAATTCAGAAAAGTATCTCTTTTCCTCGCTAAAACCCAGTCCCAAATCGTGTTCCTTAAATGTTGCCTAAACCATGGAATCCCCCCCCAAATGGCCTAACCATAAAAATTCGTTTCTCTGGCTCCCATCCCTCCTCTCATGATGGCCTTCATCTTTTCAGATTCTGTCAGTCCCTGTCCCTTACAAATCTGATACTGTGAAAACACATCTTCACAGGAGAGACATCCCAGAACCACCTCTGCTCCTCCCTTCACAAGATACTGCTACTGTGGAATCCCTACTACATACGTCACATCTTTGAAACTGAATACATTGCACTCTAGTATCTGGAAGAGGATTCCAGACACCATCTACATAAGTTACCTAGCCTGCTGACATCCTACTGCTGTCTTGGGGCATCACTATCTAAACCCTAGCCAAGCCACAGTATTACTCCTTCGCAGTCCCTCACAACACCCAGACCCTGCCTCATCCTTATGACACCTGACACATCCACCTTCTATATTCTTCCCAAAATTTACAAACCAAACTATCCTGAATGCCCCATTGTAGCTAGTTATTGTGTTCCCACTGAAAGAATTTTCATCCTCATTGACCAATACCTCCAACCAACTCCCCGAAATCTAGCCTCACATGTCAAAGATCCCCCTTCATAGATTCTCCACCATCCTCCCTTCTTTACCTCCTGGACCCCTACTCATCACTGTTGCAGCCACTTCCCTATACACTAATATCACTCATGTCCATGGTCATGCCACTACTGAACATTACATCTCCCAATGTCCTTCAGACCCCAAACCCAGAATCTCATTCCTCATAAACCTTACTAACTTTCGCCTAAAACGCAAATGACTTCTCCTTTGAAGGAAAGGTATACAAACAAATCCACACTACAGCCATTGGAATCCAAATGGTGCCCACCTATGCCAAACTGTTTATAGGCCATCTACAGGAAACCTTCCCAGCCTCCCACAACCTCAAACCCCTGGTTTGGTTCAGGTCTATTGATATCTTCATAATATGGACTCAGGACAAACACACCCTACCCTCACACCTTCAGCAGTTCAATACCTTCTCTCCCATCTGCTTCACCTGACCCTCCTCAACCCTGTGTGCCAGTTTCCTGGATGTAGACCTCCTCCCTGGTGGCTCCATTCACACCTCTGTCCATATTAAACCCATCAACCATCAACAGTAGCTGCATTTCAGCTGCTGCCACCCCTTCCACACCAAAAAGCCCTCTCATCCAGCCTTAATGGGTATGGTGTACCTGCAGTGATGAGAACTCCCTTACCCAGTATGCTGAAGACCTCACAAAGTCCTTCATAGACAGGCACTATCCCCGAGACCTATTCCGCAAACAGATTTCCTGTGCTATATCCCGACACACCTCTAATACTCCCACCACCTGCAAGAACAAGCTACAGAGGAACACTCCTTCATCACCCCCATCACCATCCTGGACAGGAACAACTGATTCACTTCCTATGTCAGTGCTTTGATTATCTTTCATCAGGCTGTGAAATAAGGGTCATCCTATTCAAGATCCTTCCCATCCCTCCTAATTCCATTGTTTATCCAACCTCCACAACATCTTCATTTATCCCTACACCACACCCAACCCCAAACCCCTGCCATACGGATCATATCCCTGTGGAAGACTGAGCACAACATGTGCCCAATCCACCCACACAGCACTTCCAACTCCTGTTTTATCACAAGTTTATCCTACTCCATCAGAAGCTGGGCCACATATGGAAATCAACCATGTCATGTAACAGCTCTGCTGCAATCAGTGCACAGCTTTTTATTTTGGTATTACTACCAACCAGCTGTCCACTAGCATGAATGGTCAGCACCAAACTGTGACCAAGAGCAAAGTGTGGCACAAAATGCACTTGAACACAACTTGCTAGATTTCAATTGCTGCTTCACAACCTGGGCCATCCAGATCCTGCCATTTACCACAGCTTTTCTGATCTATGCAAATGGGAGTTATCCTTACAACACATTCTCCACTCCCAAAACCTTCCTAGTCTTCACCCACTGTCCCCACACCCTCCACTCAACAATTTCTGCTCCCTCTGTCCTGTCACCTCCTCCAGATTAATGTCCCCTCACTCTCATTGTGTGCCGCTCTCTGCCATTGCACTCACCTGTCTTTCCCTCTTCTCTACTCCATTCCTTTTCCACTCCTTGTTTGCAATCCCCCCTCCCCCCATCCTGCCACACAGCCCTGTTCTAGCGCAGTCTAGTCCCTGCACACTCCATCAGGCAATGCTAATTTACCTCCCCCCACCATACCTTGCTATCCCTCCCCCTATCCCACCCAACTCTGTATTGCAGCTGCTTTTAAACATTACACATTGCATTCTGGCCAGAGCAGCCAGAGAGCAGTGATGCGTGTGAGGTGTGCTTGCTTGGGTGAATGTGTGTCCCTTCTGAAGAAGCCTTTGGCTGAAAGATCATGTGTAACTGTCTTCTTGTTGTGTCTGTCTGCAACTCAGCATGTCTTCTTTATCTTCTTTATGGTGAGAAACATCTACCATTTTCATAAGATGTTGAACAACATCCCAATGAAGGATGTTTCTGACAGTTCCAGATGGTTGTATGAACATTCTGTGTGTTGTACTCAAGTGGGGTGGGGTCTAAGTAGAATACCTGAGGCACTGAATCTTGCTGTCAGCTTTCTAAAGAATGATGGAACCTGTCCTTATTTTTTTTTTTTTTTACCTTCAAGCAGATGAAATGTAGAAGTATTCTTAGTACACACAAGAGTTTCAGTTTGGGTTAATCTGCCCATAAAGCTTCCATGATTATGCAAATATCAGTGGCTTGCAAAGTATACGTTATTGAAATATAATTTTGATACACAATTATAGCCAGCTATTAACAATTTCAAAAATCATAACCAGCTCTTAACAATTTCAATCATTCTACTGTATGTCACAAAACTCTTTATTAACTTCTAGTTTCAGTTACAGAAAACATCATCACTAGGTTTGAAGAGACTGACATAATTAGGTGAACTTCACAGTGTTAGACATATTGTAAATGTGCCGCAGTAATTCTCTGTAGTGACAACAGTTATCCTCCACATTTCTGTCTAATTAAGTGAAACATAACAAACACTGCTAGCAAGCAGTGAGTAGCAGTCTATGCTATGGTGTAGTTGGGTACAGAAAAGGCATTGGGAATCCACTACCTACCACAGCCAAGGTCACTACTCACCACAGTGGCACTACAGCATTCAAAGACAACTTTGTAAGTTGTGCATGTTTGAATGTGTGTGAATTTGTCTCTCATCTGATGAATACTTCGTCCAAAAGCTGACATTCTTCAACAGTATACCTTTAAATTTGTCAGTCTGTCACACAACACTTCCACAATGCGGTGAGTAACAATCTACTTTATTTTTATGCTGCTTATAGATCAGATATTCTTAGCTTTCATTACACATTTTTATACATGACAGATATCTTTTATGTTTTTAAAATCAGCCATTTTATGACACTTTTGAGATGTAACTATACTATTGTTCTAAAATTTGTCATTTGTTATTGTTAAAATAATCCAATCTCAGAAATTAACCAAGTAGTTCATTCGTATTGAGCATTTAAAGAAACTGTGTTGAGGAAAAAACTGAACTGCACATGAAGGTTTTGGTTGAAGATTTCTTATGTTTTTCACTGAAGCCTGAGGTGGCAACAGTGCATTTAGTTCAAATTTTGCTCATCAATCACCCCAGGAAAGATTGTTTATAACAGGGTTGCAGAATTCCATTGTGATCAACCAGAATCAATGTTGTTCCAAAACACACTAAAGCTGTGCTAAATATGATTGAAGAACATCAGCAAGTGACTTACTGTGAGACATAGGCATCCTCAGGAATATCAAAGACTGCAGTACTGTAGTGAGGTCAGCGTGGTTTGAGTGTTTATTGAACTCATTACAGGTCAAGACGACAATGCAGAATGGTTGCCAGGACAGCAGGTACATAGAACCAAGTGGCCAGTTGCCACAGGATCATAGAAATAGTGAGAGGTAACAACATGTTTATTGATCATAATTTGTACATCAGTCAAAGGCACTGGCTTGCTATGTCCATGCCCTTCAGCGAAGGCAGGCACTTTGATGGTGGTGCTTGGTTAGCTCAGCAGGAGGCGGCCATGGCACAGAGTCACTAGGCCGGACAGAAATGCTGTGTTGTATAAGCCAGATCAGCTGCTTAGCTGGTGCTTAGAACTATGTCAAGCTGGGCAAGTGACAGGTATTCCAGTGCAGCAAACTCCAAAGTAACTGTCTGTAGAGTGCCTAGTGCAGGAGGCAACTGTGCGTGGCTGTGAACCGAGGACACCTGATGTAAGACGCAGCATCGACGGGCAGTAGACATAAGCCTGCATTAGCACAAAGCATACAGACAGACGGCATGTGGCAGCTCGGTAGCAAGTCAGCCGTGGGAGGCACCAGAGTACAGGCTGCAAACTGTGGACCCCCTGGGTACACACCATGAAGTCGGTTTAAGTCAGCCAGCAGTTGGCCCTCTGCTGGAAGGCACCCAGCTCCCATCAGGACTAGATGCATCCCACTGACCCACAGCTAGCAGAGATAGCATGTAGTAGATGCAGTTAGACAGGGAGACCCACATCAGGGTGACTTCTCAGAGCTGGCTGCTGATGGTGACAGTGGTATATATGGCTGTTCAATCCACCCTATTGTGATGAGACATCATTTCTGTCTTACGTGCTAAGCGTGACTAACTTGGTAGACACATGGTGCACAGGGAGTACAAAAGAGTGATGGTTTTCCACCAGAAATAGATATAGGCTACACAGATGAGTGTCAAAATGAAGATGGTACCTGAGGTTGAAATGCTTATTGGCACGATTTTGTGATAGTAATTAGTGATATATTGCTGAATGTAGTGAAGCATTTGCTCTATGTTAATACGTCCCTTCTGCACTACTATCAGCTCATCGGAGAGTTAAGCAGGTTGGATTCTAAGGTACTGTTTAAGATGGTCAAGTTTTGGGTAAGTAGTGTATCTAAAAGTTTATCCGGCCATTACAACAGAGAATATGTTATGTCCAAAATCATATCTCTAGTTATGATAGCTGGAAGGTGAAACATTGCTTCTGAAATGCAATGGTCATAGGATTTACCAATAAGCCACTATCTCACAGCTCCAACCATACTGTACCCTTAGCCTGTGCCTGCTCATAACAATTCACAAACCACTACTGGTTCATATACAGAATATATCCAGTGTGGACTCACTTTCTGGAAATAGGTGGTGTCAGCATGTCTCCCAGGCATCGTGGCACTTCTGTTCCACTAACATATAACTGCACTTCACAGACTCATGTGGTAGTTATGAGGCATACGGTGCCTTGGCCCCACTGGGAGTTACAAAGTTCATCTGCCTTCATGGTGAAATCACCAGTACCTCTTTTGTCCTGATTGCATGAATTTTCCCAGAGTCTCACATCTCTCGGGCAATGGGTGAATTGTATAATATTTGTACTGGGCTTAAATAGTGATACGTCCCCCCCCCTCCCCCCCTTCCCCAACCAGAGGCGGGAATAAACCCTAGCATAGACTCTCTTCCTGTGCCTTACATAGGACATTCATTCAGAAACTGTCTCAGCGACAAAAGGGTAGGGGTTAATTGTTCGTGCACGATGTGGTATACGGCTTGCTGTAATTCCACTACCTCAACTTGGGCATCCTCTACACAGCCAGCCAGAGCCTGTAAAAGTCTTGCTACAGTCAACCTGGTATCCAGTAACTCTAACTAGGTCTGTAATATATGTAAATCTCAGTTCAACCCACTGGGGGCATTTTTATGTAACACTGTAGTTCTGCTGTTAATCCTTGTAGCATTATAGTATTTTTCACAACCCATTGCTCCAGATTTGTTAGTTGTTTTGTGTGCCATTCCATTAGAGCTTTAGCACCTTCCACCTCTTTCTGTAGTTGCATTAGAGTGTCATGAAATCCTTTATGTCATCAGCATTTGCAGTCCTCCCACATCCAACCATCCCCATTTCCATCATCTCGCTGTGTGTGACATCAAGTCCACAACTTGCCGTAACTGGTCTAAGAGATTTTCATGGGAAAGTCACAGGACCTGATATTCTCCCTGTTTCTCTCCTAATATCTCTTTCTTCCCGGCTTCATGTTACGGTTCTGAGAAAGCTTCTTCCAGCCTACATACTTCATTTCTCACTTCCCATGCATCATAAGTTAGTTTTAACATCCACTGGTTACTGTTTAGGAGAAAAGTATTCCACCCTGCAGTGGTCACTTTTCCGAGATGCTCACCCCCTTGCAGCTGTAGAGATGCAGCACTGCAAGAGTTATAATGCACCATACTCTACTGATGGTGCTGTACATCATGGGCCACTAGAGTATTTACTGACACCACTGCAGGTTGCAATGACGATATAGGATGACTGCCAGGGCAGCATGTATGCAGAACCAAGTGGCCGATCATTGTGGAATCACACAGACAGTGAGTAATAACAAGTTTACTGATAAGAATTTTTGCAGAAGTCAAAGGCATTTTCTGCTGTTAATCCTTGATTAGCTCACTGCTTAGCTGTGATCAGTGCCCAGCAGGATGAGATGGCCATTGAGGGGCTAGATGGAGACAGAGTCGGGGTTGCGAACCGTGACTCCTGGATACACAACCCGAAATCGGTTGAAGTCAGCCAGTAGATGGACCCCATCTGGAAGGCACCAGTTCATCTCTTAGCAGCATCAGGACAAGGTGAAGCCATAGCCCCACAGCTAGTGGAAACATCATCTGGTACCGGCTAAACAGTAGGACCTCACATCAGGTCGACTGGCATAGAGTACTTCTCAGAGATGGCTGTGGATGAAGACAAATACCGCTTACCAATACCCTGTCTGGCCTAACATCCAACCTGTTGTGACAGAACATTATTTGAGGTTAGGACAGGATGTGATCCGGGTCATCACACACAGTGACAGTCTGACCCTCGTACTATGCGCCATGGACGATGTTCTAGCCTTAGCAACAGGCAGCAAGGCTATTATGTGGCAACCAGACTCTTTTAGTGTCAGCGCAGAGACTTTTGTCATGTCAGCTTGACCTTTTCATCTTCTGGTTCATGAACTTGGTGGCAGCTTTCTGCTCACTTGGCCAGAGGTCTCAGATACCAATTCGAAAGACAGTAGCACAACAGTACAATCAATTTTGCCAGGACATTAACTCTTTCACTGCTCCTAGAGATGAACATCCTGCCCTGCCTAGCTAGCTAATGGGGGAAAATGTACTGGGGGTCTTGCCAATGGACAGCTGACACAACCCGACAACTGCTGTATGCTACAGCCACGATAGACTCATCACACGATCCAGAGAGCATAGAACAGGCTTCAATAATACTCTTTATAAAATTTTTATCACACTGTCACAGAAGTTACAGTTTCTGATAACTGTGAAAGAGAGCTTCAAAACAAAATCCAAGCTTTTTGTTAAAAGTTTATCCTGAGCTGAGAAAAACTTATTTTAGAAAAGCCATAACAACTTTTTTATTTGTGATTGGAAAATTCTGTAACTTGAGATTTACACTACCAAAATATATGCATGTAACCTACTAAACATTCATTAACATTGGACAAATACATTCCAAGATATATAGTTTTAAAGTGAGCAGTTCCTGAAGACACCCTAAACTCAGACCATCTCCTGCTTCTTGCAGCAGCAAGTTTTGCTAAGAAACTGTACGTATTTTGCTGCAGTTTTCACCTTTCGAAACAGCTGATATGCCAATTCTGTATGATAATTCATGCTCTGTCAGATTATAAATGTTCATATCATGTGTACTTTGTAGATTAGGAAATTAAATTACATTTACTTGGCTGTATCCAATGTTTTCTGTTCCATATTGTTGCACTGTTTGCTTTCTGCAACATTTGATATGTCACTTCTAGAGGATAATTCATGCCCTTTTAGATTATATGAGGTTTGTATCATGTGTAGCTTGCAGATTAGGAAATCAAATATCATCTGTTTGGCAGTGCTTGTCATTTGCTATCTGCGGGGCAGCGAGTTTTGTTGAGAAACTGCACACATTTTGTTGCACTGTTTGCCTTTTGCAACATCTGATATGTCAGTTCTGTGGGATAATTCATTCCCCTTTCAGATTATGTATGTTGATATTGTTTGTACTTACTAGATTATGAAATCAGAGTTCATTTGTTTAGCTGTGCACATTGTTTTCTGCTCCAGGCACCAGCACATGTTGCTGAGAAACTGCACATATTTGCTGCTCTGTTCTCCTTTTTTAACATCTGATAGATCTGTTCAATAGGATAATTAACACCCTTCAGAATATATATGGCTGTTGGTGAGTAACATCTGGCCACACCGCAAACGCAGTGTACAGTGCACGCGCAGGAGGGCCGCTCTGCGATTTTCAGCAGAGGGAGTTTGAATATGACACCATCTATCTGCAAATCATTGTGCATGTGCAGTTTACATGCCTTCGCATTCTTCGCGCGCTTGTTCTAGAAATGGGGTGTCGACATGCGGATACCATCAGTTGTACCTAGCCACCAGCAACGTTGAACCACCTGAAGATGTCAGACTGTTGTTCCGAGGAAATATTGTGGAATTTGCACAATACGATCTGGCCGCAAACACAACAATCTGCCGGGAAAGATTGAAGAGCCAAACTTGGATATATTCATATAAGCTAGAAACTAAGCAGGAATCAACTGTTTCGTTGTTCGAGATGAACTAAAACCAAGAGAGTAAATTCTTTACGAAAAACTTGAAAAAAATAATTTGTGTGCCACAAGACGCTGATGAAATCAGAAAAATAACTAAAAATTTTGAACCATTCTTCTTCATGACAATGCCAGTAGTCACACAGCTCAATGAACAGTTGGTTTTTTGACAAAGAAAGCACCTCAGTTTAATGAGCCACTGATCATATTCAACTGATTTATTGGCCAATGATTTCTTTTTGTTTCCTTGTATTATGCAAAAAGAGCATGGACAGATACTTTAATCGCATCATCATATCCCCCTACAAACATGTTTCTGAAGTACCAACATAAGAGTTGTAGGAATGTTACTGGACTTGGTTAGAACACACACAAAATTTTATAAATTTTAGAATGAAGTGTTTTAAAAAAATTAAAATGAGGCCCTAGTACGTTGTAGCATCATTCTTCTCAAATTATGTATATTGATGGAAATGTGCATGATGCTGCCAACAGCATTATGAAGTTAATTCCTTTTAATTACATTTCTAGAGGTAATAAATATGTTACTGCATATGCTTTAGGGCATTCCATCAAATGGTGTGTTGGAACTTTATGGTATCACAGAGATACTGAAGGAACTAAACTGGCATAAACTTGAAGATAGACATATCTATCCCAAGAAAGTCTATTAACAATTTTCCACTTCATTGGGCCAACAACATAGTCTACATCAATACAGAACATAATGATAATGAATTTTCCAAAACTAGTTGCAATAAGGTAACATATTTTTTAAATATTTTACATGGCAGGCCTGTTTCAGCTTATTGGCATTATCGAGTGATGTCTAGCTTGAAGTGACGACTGTATTGCATCTGTAGTAAATTTTTTCTTTCATGTCTTGGTAAGTATTTTATTTTTGTGGTTACAAAATGTAAAATATGTTCTTGTCAAAATACCTAACAAAAACATATTTTACATTTCATAGCAACAAAAAATAATATACTTACCAAGGCATGACAGAAAAAATTTACTACAGATGCCATGAATATGGTTGTCACTTCCAATTAGATGTCATTTGATAATTGCAATAAGCCATAACAGGTCTGCCATGTAACATCTTAAAAATATATATATTACTTTATTGTAGATAGTTTTGGAGCATTCATTTTCATTTAATCTATTAATAAAGTTTCAAGAACTGAACCCCTTTGATTCGCTCACATAGGGATAGTGAGGATAGCAAGAATAATTATTGCATGTACAGAGACATTCAAACAATTATTCTTCCCGTGCTCCATATGCGAATGAAATGGGAAGAAACCCTAATAACTGGTACAATTGTCTGTACCCTCTGCCATGCACATCAAGCTGGTTTGCAGTGTATAGATGTACATGTAGATGTAAATGTGGATGTGGATATTGTAAGGAGCTCCTATTTGTCAATTGCCTGAAGATGATGAGCAGACACTGTGTTGAAATACTACAAAGCTTCAATGACACCATCTGATGCAATGGCCAAGTTCCTCGATAACATTTTGTAGACTCTGAAATAGCACAAAAAGTTCCTTACCTGTTATCAGTTTTTCGAACTAACATGCAGTCATTTTCATAACCACCTCTTTCATTCTGCATTCCAGTATGAGATATACCACCTACTGGAATATTGACATCATTAGAGCAAAGCTTTTGGAGATAGTCAACAACTTCAGTGCCAGATGACTGTAAAAATAAAAATAACTTTTATATTCATTGAAACACATATTCAGTATACTTAGTGATATAATAATACAAGCCCATATAGATTTTACTGATACTACAATTTGTGAAATACACTCCCGGAAATTGAAATAAGAACACTGTGAATTCATTGTCCCAGGAAGGGGAAACTTTATTGACACATTCCTGGGGTCAGAAACATCACATGATCACACTGACAGAACCACAGGCACATAGACACAGGCAACAGAGCATGCACAATGTCGGCACTAGTACAGTGTATATCCACCTTTCGCAGCAATGCGGGCTGCTATTCTCCCATGGAGACGATCGTAGAGATGCTGGATGTAGTCCTGTGGAACGGCTTGCCATGCCATTTCCACCTGGCGCCTCAGTTGGACCAGCGTTCGTGCTGGACGTGCAGACCGCGTGAGACGACGCTTCATCCAGTCCCAAACATGCTCAATGGGGGACAGATCCGGAGATCTTGCTGGCCAGGGTAGTTGACTTACACCTTCTAGAGCACGTTGGGTGGCACGGGATACATGCGGACGTGCATTGTCCTGTTGGAACAGCAAGTTCCCTTGCCGGTCTAGGAATGGTAGAACGATGGGTTCGATGACGGTTTGGATGTACCGTGCACTATTCAGTGTCCCCTCGACGATCACCAGTGGTGTACGGCCAGTGTAGGAGATCGCTCCCTACACCATGATGCTGGGTGTTGGCCCTGTGTGCCTCGGTCGTATGTAGTCCTGATTGTGGCGCTCACCTGCACGGCGCCAAACACGCATACGACCATCATTGGCACCAAGGCAGAAGCGACTCTCATCACTGAAGACGACACGTCTCCATTCGTCCCTCCATTCACGCCTGTCGCGACACCACTGGAGGCGGGCTGCACGATGTTGGGGCGTGAGCGGAAGACGGCCTAACGGTGTGCGGGACCGTAGCCCAGCTTCATGGAGACGGTTGCGAATGGTCCTCGCCGATACCCCAGGAGCAACAGTGTCCCTAATTTGCTGGGAAGTGGCGGTGCGGTCCCCTACGGCACTGCGTAGGATCCTACGGTCTTGGCGTGCATCCGTGCGTCGCTGCGGTCCGGTCCCAGGTCGACGGGCATGTGCACCTTCCGCCGACCACTGGCGACAACATCGATGTACTGTGGAGACCTCACGCCCCACGTGTTGAGCAATTCGGCGGTACGTCCACCCGGCCTCCCGCATGCCCACTATACGCGCTCGCTCAAAGTCCGTCAACTGCACATACGGTTCACGTCCACGCTGTCGCGGCATGCTACCAGTGTTAAAGACTGCGATGGAGCTCCGTATGCCACGGCAAACTGGTTGACACTGACGGCGGCGGTGCACAAATGCTGCGCAGCTAGCGCCATTCGACGGCCAACACCGCGGTTCCTGGTGTGTCCGCTGTGCCGTGCGTGTGATCATTGCTTGTGCAGCCCTCTCGCAGTGTCCGGAGCAAGTATGGTGGGTCTGACACACCGGTGTCAATGTGTTCTTTTTTCCATTTCCAGGAGTGTACTTCAGAAATGGCAAGCGGCAATGGAAACAAACAGCAATGATATTAGTAGACTGACATGAAGGAGTTTATTTATTTATTCCATGTGATCTGATGGTACACAATGTGTTGCAGATGTCAGAAAATATCAGTTAACATTGCTAACATATATTAACATATAGTATCCTAATGTATTATATTGCTCAATGTTTTCAATTCAACACAAATAGCAATATTACTGTTCTAGGTATTCATTTACAGAGTAAAAACAGTGACACAACAAATATGACTTCACGGCTTTGCTAAATTTTATGTTGTCTTCAATGGACTTAATACTAGTGGGAAGATTGTTGAACAGTTGGAGGCCCATGTGGAAAGCTCCCTTTTCACACAGTTGGGTATTTGTACGTAAAACACACAGATTTGAGTTTTTCCTGGTGTTGTGTTTATGTATTTAATTATTTTTTATGACTCTGGTGTCAGTTGGCACTATGTGGTTTCTGAAAAGTTTTAGAATCTCGAGAACGTATAGGCAAGGCAGTGTAAGGGTTTCCAACTTTCTGAAGATGGGTTTGCAGGAGTCTCTGGGTTTGCTCCCAGTAATAATCCTCATTGCTCTCTTCTGGATTTTGAATGTGCTCAGAGCAGTTGGAGAATTTCCCCAGAATATCACACCATATTTTAGGTGGGCTTGTATGTAAGCGTAGTACAAGCTGGTTAATGTTTTCAGGCTAGCACATGATTTCAGTACACTCAGTGCATAACAGCCAGTACTAATTCTGACATTTACCTTTCCTGTATGTGTATTCCATTTCAGGTTATCTTGAACCCACAGACCCAGGAATTTGAAAACAGTGTCGGTATCTATTGGCTGGTTATTTACAGTGACAAATGGCTGAGAAGAATGTGCATTTTGTGAAAGTTCATGGAAGCTGTATTTTTGGTGTTGATAGTTAATCTGCTGATTTTAGCCCAGTTGCTGAGTTGTTCAGTGGCCAAGTTCACAGCTTTTTGCACAGCCTCTGTATTCTCCTCTTTGAGGAGTACAGTTTTGTCATCAGCAAATATTATTGTTTTGTGTGGATCTACATTCAGGCTTAAGTCATTGATATACAGGAGGAAAAGTAGGAGTCCCAATACTGAGCCCTGTGGAACACCTTGCTTTATAGTTTTATTACTTGATAGGATTTTGGTTATTGAGTTGTTTTGTCTATTAGTGTATTTCATGCTGACTCTCTGCATCTGATTGGTTAGGAATGTAGCAATCCAATTGTTTGCAATTACTCTGATACCATAGCGTTCTATTTTGTCCAGCAATATTTTGTGGTCAACAGTGTCAAAAGCCTTTGACAGATCCAGAAATATGCCTGTTATGGGTTGTTTTCTATCTAACAGATCTAACAGCGTATTTATGCGGTCATATACTGCAGTAGATTTGTTGCTTCTGAACCCATGTTGAGCAAAACTTAGTAAATCTTTTTTTTTTTTCAATGAAGTCCATCATTTTTTTTGTGCATTATTTTTTCAAAAACTTTAGGAAAGCAGGATGAGATTGAGATACGCCTGTAGTTATTCATATCTTTATTATCACCTTTTTTGAAGACAGGAATTACTTTAGAAAGTTTCAGAGCTTCAGGGAAAATACCTGCCTGGAAAGAACAGTCACAGAGGTGAGTTAATGGTCCAGTAATTGTGTGTGTATGCAATTTTTGATTACAGCTGCTGGGATACCATCGATTCGAGCTGATGTGATTTTTTTAACTCTCTGAGGGCTTTTGCAACATCATTTTCAGTGACTTCGGTAATGAAAATTGACTCTGCACATGTGTGATATTTTTGGTTTGCTGGTTGGTAATTTGTGTTAGGATTATTTTTGACCAATTTTTCAGCTATGCTCATAAAGAAATTGTTGAAAGAGTTCACCACAACTTTGGGATTAGATATAGATTCATTGTTGATTTTGATTTCTATGTTCGTGTGTGTAGCTTTCATTTCCCCTCTTTCCCTTTTTATGATATTCCACATTGCTTTTACTTTATTGCTGGATTTATCAATGTACTCATCATTTTGCATCCTTTTTGCTTGTCTTATCACTCTTCTTAGGATACGTGTGTAATTTTTATAGTATTCTGTTAGTTGAGGGAGTCACTACTTTGTTTACATAACATGTACGTAGCACCCAGAACTGATTGTGCCACATGGTTCTGAGTTGAGAGGAAGGCTTGAAGTAGTGTCTCTGAAGATTCTGTGAAAAGCTATCTTGTACCTTCCTAAATTTGCCACATAAGATTGAAAAAACTCTCCCTAAATGGTTTAGAGGTGCATTGTGTGTCAGAAACTGCTGCCCAAGTAGCTGACTGTGTGTGAGGTGTACAAAGGTTTTTCTTAGATTAAGCAATTCTCCATTAATCTATGTAATGAGAGCTGTGCAAGATCCCAAAATATCAATGTAATACCTGAAGAAATGTCCCAAAAAAATGAGGCTATTGAAATACTACTGATCAACTGACGAACCATTCACAACAAAGTACTCATGTCTGAAGCTCTCCTAAACTGTATAATCTGATCCATTCCACTTCCACGAAGGCACAAATTCACAATGGAACTTTCAAATTTTCAGAAGACATTGTGCGAATGATTGAATGAATGAATGTTCATGATAGCAGGGACCCTTCAGTGTACAGCTTCTGTAAAGAAACTTCTAAATTAACATTGACTACTCTACAGTAGGTGTAAATCAAAACTGCTAAAGATGCTACAGGAAGCTCATTTGGATGTCATAAGGGCAATGCATGAATCTTTCAATGACTCCTGTAGCAGAATCTTATCAAAAGACCTCTCACAAAGTGCCAAGAAATTCTGCTCATATATAAGACTGTCTGTGGCACCAAAGTCATTATTCAGACACTCATGGATGACTCCAGAACTTACATTCAGAAATGCAAAGCAAAAGTTGAAATTCTGTACTTTGTCTTCAAATATTCCTTTACAAAATAAGATACAAGAATGCTGCTGTAGCCCATAAGTTACTACACCTACCACCCACAGCAGACGTAAGTCGTGCCAGTACGGCAAGTGTAATATGTACTGACACCCAATCAGCGCATCCATAACTTCCTGAGGTAGCTGCCAATGTCAGCTCAGTCACTGACTGCTGTCACCCGATCTGCCACACACATGCAGTCCTACACCAGCAACACCTCTTGTGGACAGCATCATTATAAGGGCATGCACAGGACTCTGGGCCCTCAGTTGTCAAACATGCTCAAGATGTGTAAACTACTTTCTTTGTATTCTTGTTGATGTCATCTGTGACCCAGTAAATTGTATCTCTTTTACTGCCCTGTGTTATCTTGTGTTCCCGGTCAGAAAAAGCTGTGCCCCTGTTTAATTTTTACACTACTTCAGAGATACTGGAATCATTGTCAGATTCTGTACTGATTTCCCAGCTGAGGTATACCTCCTCATAACTACAACAGACAGAAAATCAGCTGAACAAAAAATTGTGCCCAATGCTTGGAAGAAAGTATGGATCACATATGTTTACATAAAACTAAGTCCAATACCACTGTCATCCACGTGTAATAGAATCTTAGAAAATATTCTGAGCTTAAATATCATGAGCTATCTCAAACTGAATGATTTGCTCAATGTAGTTTTGAAACATAAGTGTTGGTTTTAGGATATTTCGGTAATTTTCTCTATCTCCGTAATTATAATAGATAAAAATCTGAAATTTTGACAGGATCCTTTCCTTAATAATAAAAGATTGTGTACCAAGTTTGAACAAAATCAGATGATAATTACTATGGTTTATTTAGATTTGTAGGGGGTATGAATTTGTGTACCAACTAAATGTTACTTGAGACCGTTCTCACGGCTGGTAATGTCAGCTGCGCTGTGAGTCAGAACGAAGAAAAAAGGTAGCCATCCTGAAGCCACCGTGCTACACGGTTGCATGCCTTACTGCATAGAATGTTATTTCGTAATAACTTGCTACATTACAGTGTGCCTGAAAAAAGGGTGTTAGAACTCATTATTCATTTTATATCTTAATGACCTGCCACACAATATTAATAGCAACCTTTGCCAGATGATTCAGTTATCTATAATGAAGCACTGTGTAAAAAATTAGACATATTGAGTTTCAGACAGACACAACAAGAAGATTGTTACACATTCAGCTTTTGCCCACAGCCTTCTTCAGAAAATAAAAGAAAAAGAAAACACATGAATTGGGAGTCTGTGGGGGAAGGGAGGGTTGAAAGAAACAGGGAGTGGATAAGGAGAGGGAAGAGTAGGGGAAAAAGCCCAGTGGTTGCAATGGCAGAGAATGATGCACAATGAGAGTTAGAGGACATAAACTGGCAAGAGGTGTAGGACAAAGGGTGTTGAAACTGTTAGGTGGAGGGTATGGGAGCAGTAGGTTATTGTAGGTTGAGATGAGGATAATTTTGGGAGTGAAGAATGTGCGCAGTTCAGAAGAACAGGTGGTGGAGGGGAGGATCCAGGTGGTCGAGGTTGCAAGCAGCCAGTGAAATCAGTAGTGAGCAGCTATTTATCTTTTCATTATATTGTTGATATTCCTATTGACTTTCCATTGCCTGAAAAAAGCTACACAAATATTCTGTCAGACCTTATAAGCTATCAAAGAGTTGAAAAGATTGGCAACTCACTTTAATTTTCAGGAATGTATAAATGTGCACTTCACAAAATGAAATCAAACAATGGAAATTCCAGGTAGGAATGTCAACAATATGCAAAAACACAGATTGCTAGTTACCCTAAAGAAGACACGTCAAGTTGCAGACAGACAAAATTAAAAGGTGCTCACAAAAAGCTTTTGGCCACAGCCTTCATCAGTAAAACACACACACACACACACACACACACACACACACACACACACACACACACACACACACACACAAGCATACCTCAGGCACACACGATCACCAACTAAAGCATCTCGAGCCAAAATGCAACATCACATGGAATGCAAGCAGCAATCTCGAAGGGGCGGGTAAGGGGAAGGGATAAGAGTGTACAGACAGAGAGAGAGGAATGCTGTCTCATGGAGTATGCAGGGACTACACTGCCAACAGGCACAGTGTCAGGAGTTTGTGGGGCAAGGTGGTGGGGAAAAAGGAGCAAAAAAGGGAGAGGAGTGGGGAAAGATGGGCAGATGCGTTGGCAGACTGCTGCAAATAAAGAGGGTGGGAGATGAGAATGGGGAGGAGATGGCAGGACAGAGGGGGTGAAAACTATTGGGTGGAGGGTGTGGAGACAGTATGTTACTGTAGGCTGAGGCTGGGATAGTTATAGGAGCAGAGAACGTGTTGTAAGGATAATGCCCATCTATGTAGTTCAGGAAAGGTAGGTGGAGGGAAGGATTCAGGTGGGTCAGGTAGTGTAGCAGCCATTGAAATCTAGTGTGCTATTTTCAGCTGCATTTTGTACCATAGAATGGTCTAATTTACTCTTGGCCACAGTTTGGCGGTGGCAGTTCATCCTGGTGGACAGCTGGTTAGTATTAGTTACCAATATAGAAAGCTGTGCAATGACTGCAGCAGAGCTGCTAAATGACATGGCTGCTTTCACAGGTGGCCCGACCCCTGATGGAGTAGGGTAAACCTGTGACAGGACTGGAATAGGATGTGGTGGGTGGGTGGATTGGGCAGGTTTTGCACCTGGGTCTTCCACAGGGATACGGTACTTGTGGCAAGGGGCCGGGAGAGGGAGTGGCAAAGGGATGGACTAAGATGTTGTGGAGGTTGGGTGGGCAATGGAACACCACTTGAGGAGGGGTGGGAAGTTCTTGGGTAGGATGTCCCTCATTTCAGGGCAAGATGATAGGTAATCAAAGCCCTGGCGAAGAATGTGGTTCAGTTGTTTCAGTCTGGGATGGTACTGGATGATGAAGGGGACACTCCTTTGTAGCTGGGGTGGTGGGAGGATTAGCAGTGTGAGGGAAAATGGCACAGGAGATCTGATTGTGGACTAGGTCTGGGCGTAGTGCCTGTATGTGAAGGCCTTGGTGAGACCCTCAGCATACTGAGCAAGGGAGTTTTTGTCACAGCAGAGATGCTGTCCCTGGAGGACCAGGCTATATGGAAGGGATTTTTTGCTCCTTCTTCTTCCCCACCTCCCTGCCTCACAACCTCCTGAAGCTGTGTCTGTTGGCAGTATAGTCCCTGAACACTCCACCAGACAGCGTTCTCATCTCCCCACCTGTACGCTACTATCCCTTCCCCTTCGCCCCCTCCAGATTGCCATTTACTTCCCATGTAATGTTGCATTCTGGCCCAACATGCTGGAGTTGGCAGTCGTATGTGTGTGACGTGTGCTTCCTTGTGTGTGTGTGTGTGTGTGTGTGTGTGTGTGTGACGTGTGCTTCCTTGTGTGTGTGTGTGTGTGTGTGTGTGTGTGTGTGTGAACAGTGTATGTGTCTCTCTTTGACTGACGAAGGCTGTGGCGGAAAACTTTATGTGAGAGTCTTTTAATTGTGCCTGTCTGGAACTTGATGTGTCTTCTTTATAGTAATAGTAATCTCTTTTCCTACATTTTAGTATCAATGATTACATTATAAATCTCTCAAAATTGACTCAGCCACCTCATATAAATATCTGGGTGCAAAAACTGCAGTGTGAAATGACCAAGAATGCTCAATACACAGTAAAACAGCTGGCAGACTTTGGTTTATCGATAGGATAATATGGAAACATTCAACCTACAAAGAAGATTGTTTACAAAACAATTCTCTTTGAATATTGCTCAGAAGGTACACACATAATGGCAGCATGGAAGGTCACAGGTTTGTCTGACACACAGGAGAGTGTCACAGAAATGCTGGAAAACCTGAACATGCAGACTCTTGGAAACAGACACCATCTACTCCATGACACATCATAAGCCACCTTATCCTGAAGACATGTTTTGTTACACACCAAAACTTTTGTTGTTTTTAGTGGGATATACTGATCCTACAGTGTTCACCTTTGGTACACTTGTGTAGAAGGGGTCACAAAACTAGTTAAGGGCAAAATCTGTGCATTTTGCACATGTATTTACACATAATTAAGTACATAAGCAGAGTTCTTGTACTGCCTTTGTGCTTGAATAAAATCACATGTGAAAAATTTATTTCATACTACAGCGTCAGTTGTAATCTACATTTGTGCTTTGTACAATTATGGCAGTAGTATCCTCATGAAAAATAACAACCTTGTGATGGTGCCTTACACTCAGACCACTGTCCATAACTACCGTTATTCCACACGGATTCTCCCACAATGTAGTTTGACCTCAGAGAGTGTTTGACGTCAGCCGGTGGCATCACTGGAGATGACGAGAAGTTGGACACACTTCTTAACCCCTTCAGAGACTGTGTGAACGTTAGTAGTTACGTGCTTTTAGTCATTCTGGCTTCTCACAAATATGAAACTGCCAAGACACTACTGCTACAACACTAACATGAATGCCTGAGCAACAGCTATATCTCATCATCAACAAGACTACTTTGGGCAACAGCATGGCGTCTTTGCTATGGCACAGCATGTGGGTTGTAATTGATCTAGCACTCCTGCCTGATCACACACTATGGACACTTTGGCTCCTAAAACTGCCAGAGAACATCCAAACGATGATGTTAGAGGATGAGAAGGCACTGCTGGAGTTTAAACTTCAACTCACTGACACAATGCAGGGATTATCACAACACTGCATTCTAATCAAAAACAAACATTTTCTATGCTGCAGTCACCACACAGTATGCCTGCAATGAAACCAATTTTGCACGATCCAGCTCAAGCTGTCCTGACATTGCACGCAGCCACAAACTGCCTGACAACAGTCGGACTGACTGAACTGGGCCATACTACCAGTCTCTACCACCCTGAGCACCCTTCACAGCTTTGGTGGACAACAGTCACCTACTGTGGCAGCTAAGATTGTTGACAGCTGACGATGACCCAGACTCTGTGCATAAACAAAAGTCACGAAAACCAAGTGCACTGCCTGCTTCCACACCCACAACAACACTATTGCTGGATTCACAGCAGATTTGAGCAGGATGCACAATGCTGCAGATGACCCTGAAGCTACCTGACATAGGCATACTATGTCACTCATCATCAACAAGACGCCTCTGCACACCACAACAACACAGCACCGACTTAGCGATTCAATGGGCTGATGTTCCCCAACTATTAGTCCATGACAAGCACCTGCATACATATTTCCTTGTCGATACCAGCACTGATGCGAGCATTCTACTGCCTGCTCTTGCATCTGCTATACTGTTACTGTTGCCACTGTAACTGGACGTGGCCAATGGCACTGTGATCACAGTTGCAGGAACCGCACACATCATATCGGCCTAGCTAAGCAAGTACCTTGGACATTATTAGCGGCAGAGATAGTGGGACCAATCCTGGAAGAGACAACTTCTTCTGGCACTACCACCTACTGCTGGATTTAAATCATACCCTCCTCATACAACAGGACAGCAAGCAGTTGATCCGTGGTGTGGTCAGTGATACACTACCTGTCGGCACTGCAATGCCCTTGGTCACGCTGCCATCGCTCGATGCACCACTCAACCTGAAGCTACAAAGCAAAGCACTTTGCAACCAGCTATGCTTAAAGACAGCTGAGTAAATAACCAGCATCAAAACTGATATAGGGACTAGTGAACACAAGGTTGTCGTAGCGAGATTGAATATTGTAATCCCCAAATCCATGGAAAAAAAGCGAAAAATATACCTATTCAAAAAATCAGATAAAAATTCTCTTGACGCCTTCCTGAGAGACAATTTCCACTCATTCCAAATTAATAATATAAGTGTAGACCAGATGTGGCTTGAATTTAAGGAAATAGTATCGGCAGCAATTGAGATAAGCTAACAGACGACGGAGCTGATCCTCCTTGGTACACAAAACGGGTTAAAACACTGTTGCAGAAACAACGAAACAAACATGCCAAACTTAAACAGATGCAAAATCCCCAAGATTGGCGATCTTTTATAGAAGCTCGAAACTTGGCGTGGAGTTCAACGTGAGACGCCTTTAACAGTTTCCACAATGAAACTTTGTCTTGAAACCTGGCAGAAAATCCAAAGAGATTCTGGTCGTATGTGAAGTATGTTAGTGGCAAGAAACAATCAATGTCTTCTCTGCACGATAACAATGGAGATACTATCGAAGACAGTGCTGTCTAAGCAGATTTACTAAACACAGCCTTCCGAAATGCCTTCACAAAAGAAAACGAAGTAAATATTCCAGAATTTGAGGCGAGAACAGCTGCCAACATGAGTAACGTAGAAGTAAATATCCTCGGAGTAGTGAAGCAACTCAAGTCACTTAATAAAAGCAAGTCTTCTGGTCCAAACTGTATACCAATTAGGTTCCTTTCGGAGTATGCTGATGCATTAGCTCCATACTTAACAGTCATATACAACAGTTCGCTCGACGAAAGATCCGTACCCAAAGACTGGAAAGTTGCACAGGTCACACCAATATTCAAGAAAAGTAGTAGGAGTAATCCACTAAATTACAGGCCCATATCGTTAACATCGATATGCAGCAGGATTTTAGAACATATATTGTGTTCGAACATTATGAATTACCTTGAAGAAAACAGTCTATTGACATACAGTCAACATGGGTTTAGAAAACATCGTTCCTGTGAAACACAATTAGCTCTTTATTCACATGAAGTGCTGAGTACTATTGACAAGGGATTCCAGATCGATTCCATATTCCTGGATTTCCGGAAGGCTTTTGTCACTGTACCACACAAGCGGCTCGTAATAAAATTGCGTGCTTATGGGATATCGTCTCAGTTATGTGACTGGATTTGCGATTTCCTGTCAAAGAGGTCACAGTTCGTAGCAATTACTGGAAAGTCATAGAGTAAAATAGAAGTGATTTCAGGCGTTCCCCAAGGTAGCGTTATAGGCCCTTTGCTGTTCCTTATCTATATAAACGATTTGGGAGACAATCTGAGATGCCGTCTTCCGTTGTTTGCAGATGACGCTGTAGTTTATCGACTAATAAAGTCATCATAAGATCAAAACAAACTGCAAAATGATTTAGAAAAAATATCTGAATGGTGTGAGAAGTGGCAGTTGACCCTAAATAATGAAAAGTGTGAGGTCATCCACATGAGTGCTAAAAGGAACTCATTAAAATTCGGTTACACGATAAATCAGTCTAATCTAAAAGCTGTAAATTCAACTAAATACCTAGGTATTACACTTACAAACAACTTAAATTGGAAAGAACACATAGAAAATGTTGTGGGGAAGGCTAACCAAAGGCTGCGTTTTATTGGAAGGACACTTAGAAAATGTAACAGACCTACTAAGGAGACTGCCTACTCTATGCTTGTCCGTCCTCTTTTAGGATACTGCTGCGCTGTGTGGGATCCTTAGCAGGTAGGACTGACAGAGTACACTGAAAAAGTTCAAAGAAAGGCAGCACGTTTTGTATTATCTTGAAATATGGGACAGAGTGTCACAGAAATGATACAGGATTTGGGCTGGAAAACATTAAAAGAAAGGCGTTTTTTGTTGCGACGGAATCTTCTCAGGAAATTCCAATCACCAACTTTCTCCTCCGAATGCGAAAATATTTTGTTGACACTGACCTACATAGGGCGGAATGATCACCATGACAAAATAGGGGAAATCGGAGCTTGTACAGAAAGATACGGGTATTCATTCTTTCCATGTGCTATACAAGATTGGAATAATAGAGAACTGTGAAGGTGGTTCAATGAATCCTCTGCCAGGCACTTAAAATGTAATTTGCAGAGTATCCATGTAGATGTAGATGTAGAGTACTCATCATTACATCATGATAACAAGGTCACATGCCTCACCAATAAACAACTATGGAGATGAACCATGGACAGCACCCATCACTACATGCAGCTCAATAGCATCTCGATGACCTCAATCATCTCGATACGGATTACCACCATCATGCCACTAATATGGCTACTTCTCGGGTTAATAAAGCATTACAACCCCCACTCAAGTGCGCTCCTGAGAAAATTCCATGTGACACTAACAGTGATGGCGAATCACGTTGCATCCTGCTTCCTGGGTTCAGTCCATGCTCCCCTATTAGACCACACACAATCTGTGCCATGTGGGAAGGTACAGTCCATCACATTACAACTACACCAGGTCCCCTTGTCCATTGCCGCATTGTCATCTAGCTCCCCACAAACTTAAAGTGGTTGAAGCACCATAGTCAGACCATCAGATAGTGCTTGGGCCTCCCCAGTTTAACAAATTCCTACGAAGAACAGTACTTGGCACCTATGCAGTGACTACCATCACCTCAACGTACATACAGTCGACAACTAACCCATTCGAACTTGCACGATTTTTCCCACATCTTGGCCAGTGCAAAACTTTTCAATGTCATTGATTGCAAAACAGCATACCTGCAAATTCCAATGGCAGACAAAGACGCACTAAAAGCTGCAATAATCATGCCATTTGATCTCTCTGAGTTCGTCTACATGTTGTATGGACTAAAATATGCAGCACAGACATTGCAAAGATTTATTGATAGTGTACTGTTCAATTTGCCTTTTTGTTACACCTGTTCAGATGATGTCATAATCTTTTCACAAAATCAGCAAAATCGCAACGATCACCTGCATATTGTCCTTGATAAGCCCACCTTTCACAGGTTGTGATAAATGATGACAAGGGCCAACTTCGGCAATCCCTTGTGACCTTTGTCGTACCTGCTGCTGTGAAAACTGATCAGATACACCTCCTCCCACCTCCCATCAACTATCAAGAGCTGCATAGGTTTGTGGGAATCATTATTTCTACAGGAACCAATTGCCACATGCCACTGAGAATTTGCTACCACTTACCCAGCATTGAGCAGCAAGAATACATCTGGTAAAGGACGCCTCAATTGAACAACGCAGATTCCAGTGGCCTTCAACAAAATAAAATAATACTTGCTACATGCCATGACCCCAACCCATTCATCGTCCGATGCGCATCTAATTATCGTGTCTGATGCTAGTGATCACACGATCAGAGCTACTTTGCAGCAAGAGATCAATGGAATCACTCAACCACTTAGGTTTTTCTCATGCAAACTTACTGATACCCAGAACACATTTGCTATATATGAAGCAGTTCATCACATTCAGGATGAAGCTGAGGGGAGACCACTTACCAGATATAGAGGCTACCACCCATTGGCAGATGCATTCCACAACCTGTCAGCAGATTCTGCAGCCAGCAGAGTCTCCACCTGGATTTCATACCACAATTCACTATTGACATGTGATATGTTATATGTGCCAATAATACTGAGGTGGACTATCTTTCCTTTATTGCAGCTACCTCCACCCAGTTGGATGTTGATAGAATCACGGATGCACAAGCAGGAGATGCCGATCTCCACAGCTCGTTTAACAAACCAGACACCGTACTCCAACTGCAACAACGCATGCTACCCATGACCAAATAAGTTTTTGTGACTTTTCAAATGGACTGGTCTGACCATTAATTCCAGTCACAAGACAACTTTTGACCTTCTCCACAACCTTGCACATCTGAGCAGGTGCCCTACCATACACCTCATACTCTGGTCCAACATTGAAAAGTATCGTTCCATGTGGTCCAGGACTTGCATTCCATGCCAGCAAGAAAAAAGTGGCTGCACACAGTCCCCCTTTTGGTAAATTTCCGATTCCAAAGGTGCAATTCTAGCATGTACACATTGACATCGTAGGACCACTCCCCGAATCGCATGGCTACAGTTGCAGTCTATCAAAGATAGATCGCGTGACATGACGGGTGGAGGCCATGCCCATTTCCGACATATCAGCAGAGACATTAGCAAAAACTTTTGTCTACAGCTCGATTGCCAGATTTGGGTGCCTGAGCTCCTTAATGTTGGATCACAGTCGGCAGTTTGAATCCCAACTGTTCAATGACTTGTGTCACCTATGACCATTTGAATAATGGTCCTAGACACATGGCTCACCAAAATACTTAATGTTGACTAACTCACTCTACCCACTGACTTTGAAGTGTATGGAACGATCCTCACAGACCAAGACTTACCATACTTATATATCTAAAAACAAAGATGATGTGACTTACCAAACGAAAGTGCTGGCAGGTGGATAGACACACAAACAAACACAAACATACACACAAAATTCAAGCTTTCGCAACCAACGGTTGCTTCATCAGGAAAGAGGGAAGGAGAGGGAAAGACAAAGGGATGTGGGTTTTAAGGGAGAGGGTAAGGAGTCATTCCAATCCCGGGAGCGGAAAGACTTACCTTCACACACACCCATATCCAACCGCACATACACAGACACAAGCAGACATTTGTAAAGGCAAAGAGTTTTGACCAAAACTCTTTGCCATACAGACCTGGCCATGCGTTTTCACGTGATGCTATGTACAGACACAGTGAATACTGCCCTATCACCACCATTTACAGAACTATGTCAAATGTTGAAAAGTGATACAGATACTTTTGACATCAAAATTCCTGGAAAAGAAGCAACAGTGTCAGTGAACCAACTTAAATTGGCATGGACTTTAGCAGACCTGTCACAACAGACACTTCCTGCCCAATAGCCTCCTATGCACCCTTTAGTCAATTTCCAAGTGCATGTGAATCTCCATGATTTTCTGCCTCATGACATATCCATCATGTGATGCAATACTGACCTCTTGATTACCGCAACCTACATGGATAGGCGGTTGGGTGCAAGCACTGTCACACACAGTTTCATACACACCACTCCTGTTCCACCCGAAGTTGACACGGCAGGACTCACCTCCCATTTTCTCAGCAGATAATACACTCACCATTACCGCCTTGGCTTACACTGCCACCTGCCCCGCAACGCCTCCTGTGGAAGCAACAATGCTAGGCAACACTGCCAACATGCCTCCCAACAATTGAATATGTTACTGAGACTACTTCCTTATCTGCTAAGGCTGCCAGCGGCAACCCATTAGTCGCACACTGCCATCGCGCTTGGGGGTGCTCTGCGCCCCCCTTGCCCCCCCCCCCCCTTCCCACCAAAGCACCTTGCTGACTACTACAGTGTGTATCCATCACGTATGTCATCACATCACTTAAGACAGACAATGCCCTACCACAGCTTCTCCTCATGTGCTCTGCACTACAGGATGAAGAGGGTCTCTGTAGCAGCATAACATCTCTGACTCTGTAAATGAGGGATGCTGCCCCGCAAGGCAGTGGGAGTTAGCATGCTCTGTATGCTTGTAATGCTTACATGTGCATGTATCTGTGCTTACTAATAAATAGTGTGGAAAACGGTATGTCTATGCTGTGTCAATATTCTGCTATTAGATCACCCATAGCCCATTTCCCACAATTTCCTTATGGCATCCACCTGCTATGCACAAATGTTCATGGATTTTGTTTGTTTCGGCATGTCTGGTACCCTATGGAACTAAAAAAAAAAAAAAAAAAACAGTCATCAAGTCAACTGCACGGGAAATGAACATAAAATAAATTTGAGGAGTATTTGTATGAAAATACCAACATTATTTCTGTAACACATTAAACAACTGAAAGAAGTCCATATGGAGGTTCTATCCACAATGGACTCCAAGAGAACCATAAAACACCTCACAGAAGAACAATGACACTAGACTACATACAAATCATGTGTTAATACACAATGAAGCACCAAAGAAACTGGTATAGTTATGTTGTTGTTGTCGTGGTCTTCAGTCCTGAGACTGGTTTGATGCAGCTCTCCATGATACTCTATCCTGTGCAAGCCTCCTCATCTCCCAGTACCTACTGCAACCTACATCCTTCTGAATCTGCTTAGTGTATTCATCTCTTTGTCTCCCTCTACGATTTTTACCCTCCACACTGACCTCCAATACTAAAGTGGTGATCCTTTGATGCCTCCTACCAACTGATCCCTTCTTCTAGTCAAGTTGTGCCACAAACTTCTCTTCTCCCCAATCCTATTCAATACCTCCTCATTAGTTATATGATCTACCCATCTAATCTTCAGCATTCTTCTGTAGCACCACATTTCGAAAGCTTCTATTCTCTTCTTGTCTAAACTATTTATTGTCCATGTTTCACTTCCATACATGGCTACACCCCATACAAATACTTTCAGAAACCAGTTCCTGACACTTAAATCTATACTCGATGTTAACAAATTTCTCTTCTTCAGAAACGCTTTCCTTGCCATTGCCAGTCTACATTTTATATCCTCTCTACTTCGACCATCATCAGTTATTTTGCTCCCCAAATAGCAAAACTCCTTTACTACTTTAAGTGTCTCATTGCCTAATCTAATTCCCTCAGCATCACCCAACTTAATTTGACTACATTCCATAATCCTCATTTTGCTTTTGTTGATGTTCATCTTATATCTTGCTTTCAAGACACTATGCATTCCGTTCAACTGCTCTTCCAAGTCATTTGCTGTCTCTCATGGATTTTAATACCTACTCTGAATTTTTCTTTTGTTTCCTTCACTGCTTGCTCAATATACAGATTGAATAACATTGGGAAGAGGCTACAACCCTGTCTCACTCCCTTCCCAACCACTGCTTCCCTTTCATACCCCTTGACTCTTATAACTGCCATTCGGTTTCTGTACAAATTGTAAATAGCCTTTCGCTCCCTGTATTTTACCCCTGCCACCTTTAGAATTTGAAAGAGAGTATTCCAGTCAACATTATCAAAAGCTTTCTCTAAGTCTACAAATGCTAGAAACGTAGGTTTGCCTTTCCTTAATCATTCTTCTAAGATAAGTCGTAGGGTCAGTATTGCCACACGTGTTTCAATATTGCAATGGAATCCAAACTGATCTTCCCCGAGTTCGGCTTCTACTAGTTTTTCCATTTGTCTGTAAAGAATTTGCATTAGTATTTTGCACCCATGACTTATTAAACTGATAGTTCGGTAATTTTCACATCTGTCAACACCTGCTTTTGCCTGTCTCATACATCTTGCTCACCAGATGGTAGAGTTCTGTCAGGACTGGCTCTCCCAAGGCTGTCAGTAGTTCTAATAGAATGTTGTCTACTCCCGGGGCCTTGTTTCGACTTAGGTCTTTTAGTGCTCTGTCAAACTCTTCACGCAGTATCATATATCCCTTTTCATCTTCATCTACATCCTCTTCCATTTCCATAATATTGTCCTCAAGTACATCGCCCTTGTAAAGACCCTGTATATACTCCTTCCACCTTTCTGCTTTCCCTTCTTTGCTTAGAACTGGGTTTCCATCTGCGCTCTTGATATTCATACAAGTGGTTCTCTTTTCTCCAAAGGTCTCTTTAATTTTCCTGTAGGCAGCATCTATCTTTCCCCTAGTGAGATAAGCCTCTATATCCTTACATTTGTCCTCTAGCCATCCCTACTTAGCCATTTTGCACTTCCTGCCGATCTCAATTTTGAGACGTTTGTATTCCAATTTGCCTGCTTCATTTACTGCATGTTTAGGTGTATTCAAATACAGAGACATGTAAACAGGCAGAATATGGTGCAATGATCAGCAATGCCTATATAAGACAACAAGCATCTGGCACAGTTGTTAGATCGGTTACTGCTGCTACAACAGCAGGTTATCAAGATTTAAGTGAATTTGAACATGGAACACAGCTTCTCCAATGCTGAAGTGGGTATTTTCCTGTATGACCATTTCACGAGGGCACCACGAATATCAGGAATCCGGTAAAACATCAAATCTCTGACATCGTTGTGGCCAGAAAAACATCCTGCAAGAACGGAACCAACAACGACTGAAGAGAATGTTTCAATGTGACATAAGTTCAACCCTGTTCTGGAAGATTTCCTCCCCCCCCCCCCCCCCCCCCCCTCTTTCCACCCTGGACAGCCCTGCAGGATTCATGGTGTCAGTTCCCTTCAGCACTACTTCAGACATTAGTCAAGTCCATGCCACATTGTGTTGCAGCACTTCTGCGTGCTCGCGGGGACGCTACACAATATTAGGCAGGTGTGCCAGTTTCTTTGGCTCCTCAGTGAATATTGTCCACATGGATAAATGGAAATGCTAAGAATTATGTAATATTTATGTTGTGTGGTGTGGTCTCTGGCAATTGCTACACTTCTGTACAGACATAATATTAAAAATACTTTCCAGTCATTTTAAAATATACATTGCCTTCACAAACACAAAGCTAGCTAATGCCCTAGAAGTGTCACAGCCCTTCCTAACACGAAATTAAAAGACTTCCTTCAACAAATCCTGACAGAAAATCCATTTCATTCACTATGAAAAATCTTTGACTGCTCTCTAAATAAATAGAGTTTTTCTTTTTTGAAGGTATTTGAGTCTAGTGGTCAGCACAGATGGCTGTTATGTGGAGGACCCAGTTTGACTACTGGAACTGCCACGAATTTTTCCTTCGTGGACTGCTTGGGGTGGACTAAGCCTTGTGATGCCAACTCAGAACTGCCTGAATGAGGAGTGGTGGGTCTACAGTCTCAAAATTTGGCAAAAAATACCACGTCCATATGACATCACAAGGCAGAGGGTGACACAGCAGTCAGTCTACATCACCTGGGTATTGATGGACCGCATGAGGAGCTTGTTATTTGAGTTTAGTTTAGTTAAGTAAAATGTAACAAATTTAAGTTTCTTACAACAGGTGGGTTCCTCTCTTCTCATTCTGGGAGGTTTGAGTGACCAGGCCCTCCTTTCTGATCTTCCACAACCTCTTCAATTTTCCACCCTCAGCAAGGAAATAGAAGTTCTGAAAGGTAAGAAGTTTGTTTCACCTGTAAATGTGCCTATTGGCAGTACTGGAATTTCATCTCCCAAAAGTCTGGCCAGCCATTCCGTTTCTTTGTAATTGTATAGTTTCCTCAAGTGAATCTTCCTTTTGAAACTATTATTATTATTATTATTATTATTATTATTACAATAGAAAATGCTATTAGGTTTATTCTAGTGGTGTTTATGGAACAGTGCAGCAGTGGTACATTAAGCAAAATGTATATATGGCTTGTCAAGTGCATGAAATATTTTGGTCACCAACACAGAAGGTTTCTAGATGAGCAGTTAGAGACAGAACTGGAATGAAAGCATCAGGAAGTACCATTGGGAGATAACATTTCTCAGACCTCAGCAGTCCATGAAACATGATTTGAACGGTTCCAAAGCAGGCAAGAGATTAAAACATTTCTACAAATAAAGATTGGCAAAGTGCATCATGTTACCTTGCTGTGGTCAGCACCCATATTACCTGACCTATTTAATGCTGATCATTATGCATACAACAATAAAAGATGAATGTTCACTCTCTAATCCTGAAAAATTAATCATCTTGTACAATAAGAAATTTTATAAAAAGAGCTCACCGATGCCGCATTCTTATTCCATGCACCTGCTGCCTCTCACTCCCAGCTGTCAGGACAGTCCTGCAAATCTTCCTCCCGCTTCCCACCTTCTTCCCCTTTGCCCTCTGAATAACACCTCACCCCAGTCAAGCTGCAGGGCAGCTACAATGTAATCAGTCAGCACAATACAGTCAGTCAGGATGATCTTACAGGTGTGTGTGTGTGTGTGTGTGTGTGTGTGTGTGTGTGTGTGTGTGTGTGTGTGAGTGAGTGAGTGAGTGAGTGAGTGAGTGAGTGTGGGTATAAAAAGACTGTACTAAATATACTAAGTATAGGATATAAAGCACTGAAGTTCACCTTTATTTCTATCTTAGAGAATGACGACATGTCAATTATGCCAACTCCTTCTCTGCATGCCAAATATTCTTCACGCATAAAGTCAAAGAACTTTGGTTTGTAGAAGCTTCCTCGAGGCATTTCGGGTAAAGGATCACCACCTGAGAAAGGTAACAAACACCACAATAAATTACAAGATATAAACAAGGGCATCAGTAACATATATCCAAAATTAGCACAAGGAGAGTTACAAAAATTTATCCTGATAGATATCTTATTACTATTTATGCTACTTACGCTTGTATGTTGAATCAAAGTAAAGTGGTCTTTCATAACCCATGCGTGTTCCAAATACAGCACCTCTGCTTTCTAGTTCACTGTATAATGGTGAACAGCGCAGTTTTCTTGCGTATTTGTACTCTGACTGATGAGGGTAAAGAATACTGTAGTGCCTGCAACATCCAGTTTATGACTCATACACCAAAACAAGGACAAACCACTGCACAATCAAGTTTTCATCTATTAAACAAGATAACATACAGGGTGTCAATATTGAGGCATATGACAGTAACAACCATCTGGAGCAAAAAAGTCTAGTAGACATGGGCTCTGCAATGCATACCTTACGAACTATGAGCACTTTCTCACTTTCACTATTTTGAAACAAATCTCCTCTGTTACTGCTACATGCTCTTTGCTTTCCATATCCCAAGAGGTGGTAGTATGGACCAAAACAAGAAAAAAGTGCCCAGTAAACAGGGCCCCTAAATCACATACCTTAAGAACTATGAGCACTTGGTCATTGTCTCTACAGTGAAACACATCCCTTCCACTGAGCAAGTGCTCATAGCTCTTAAGGTATACATTCTAGAGACCATATTTACTAGTCAATTTTTTCCTTGTTTTCATCCATAATACCTCCTCCCAAAATAGGGAAAGCAAAGAGCTTTTTTCTTCACATTATTGAAGATGAGGAAGTGCTCATAATTCTTAGGTTATGGACTTCAGAGCCCATGTTAGTGGACTCTTTTGCTTCAGATGATCATTCCTGTCATATTCCTGAATACTGACTATTTCTCCTGGGACGTTCTGTATACTGGAAAATAAATAATCAATATCAAATTTGCGGAACTTAGAGCCAACAACAATCCTTTGCCTATTGTTCATTTAGAGCACTGTAGCATAGTCAACTCTACGTAGTACTGGCATTGAGGCATTATGGATACTGTGATTTTGTCAAAAGCAAACATTCAGTTGCAATTATTGGACAATCAGATCTTTTTGTGTGGGTGAAATAAATAACTTTCACCTACATTTGCATGAACACTGTGATCAGTGATCATAATGCAGTAGTTAAAAAAATGGCCTCCAATACACAAATGGGATAAAAAATCAGCAGGAAATGATGTATGTTGTGTGTGATAAGTAAGAAGCAGATTGAATAGAGCTCTCTCTCTTAAGTGTTCAACACTGATGTTAGTTTGCAGCAGTCTTCTGTCTGCCTTCCTCTTCATTTCCATGTATGTAGTGCATCACAAATCATTCAAAATATGCTACATGTATGATATCCTTCATTGTCCCCAGTAATTCTTTCCCTCAATAGCTCCAATGAATGTAATTGTGTCACAAAATATGTCCTATGAGTTTGCCTCTTTGTATTTGGAAGCATCTCTATGGCAATCCAGTTTCCTGTTCTCTTCTTAGCACCTCTTCATTGGTCTCTCCAGCTGATCATCATCATCCATCTGTAGCACCAAATTTCCAAGGGTTCTAGCTGTCTTCTCTCTTTTTTTCCTATATGCAAGTTTCACATATGTAAAGGACCACAACCCAAACAAATGCTTTAATAACCCATTCCCTTATTTCCAGACTGATGTTCTTGCTGGTGAGTTAGTTCTTCCTCAGATTAAATGCAATTTTATCCTGCTGTATTCTCCTTGGAACTTCTTTCTGGCTTCAACCATTCTCTGTGATCCTGCTCCCCAAAGACATAAATTCCTCTATCATTTCTAACTCTTCTCTTCCAATTCTTATTCTTAAAGGTTGATACTCTTCTTCAACACTGCATACCATACTTTATTCTATTATATGCTTATTCTCATACCATACTGACTGCAGAACATCCTTTCCATTGTACTGAGGACCTTCTCTAGATCTCCTTTCATCTCTGTGATTGTAGCTATATCATCTGTGTAATGTAGCATGTCTATCTCCTGCTCGTTAATTTTGATTCCCACTTCAGCAGTTTCACAAATTTGGTCTACAGCTTCCTGGACAAAAGCAGTGAATGTAAGAGGAGAAAGAACACATCCTTGTCTCAGAGCTTTTCTAATTTTTGTTTGTTGTCCTTGATGAAAATTCCTAATCACAGTCTCTTCTTTCTTATAGAAGTTGTGTGTCACCTGCATAATTTTGTATTTTTAACTTGCTTTCTTCAACACTCTGAATACCTCTCATCAAATAACATTTATCAAATGCCATTTCTACAAAGGCAATATTAGTTGGTTTATTTCTCTGTATTTGCTTTTCAATAAGAAGCTTTTGTGCCAGAATCACTTCTCTTGTTCCTAATCCCCTCCTGAATCCAAACTGATCTTCACTCTGTATATCCATCACCTTGTCTTCATTTCTCTTCACAATTATCTTCACAGATATTTTGATGCATGTGATATTAGGCTAAAGCTAGAATAATATAACTTGTGTATTAAACATGGAGACAAAATGTGAATAGTTAACCACATTCTAGAAAAATAGGTTCCTTGTGGTTTCTATTGGTATATAAGCAATATCAAGAAAATTCTTAAGATACTGTGCTTGCTACACGATAGATGCAATGTAGAAAGTAACACCATTGATAGGCAGCTGTTAACAGAAACAAACTCAAATGTGTGAAGCCTTTGATTCAATAGCAAAATACCATCATGTGATTCCAACCAAAACATAAGTAAATTTAATTTTTTTTTTGTTTCTGTCACAGTTGCATTCAAAAATTTTTATTTGTGGAGACTAGTTTCAGACTGCAATGTCCAAGGACAATGTAGTCTGAAACTAGTCACCACAAATAAAAATTTAAAAAAAATTTTGACTGTGTGTGTGTGTGTGTGTGTGTGTGTGTGTGTGTGTATGCGAGTGAATTACTAAGGGACCAAACTGCTGAGGTCATCAGTTCCTAGACATACACACTACTTAAAATAACTCACGCTAAGAACAACACACACATGCATGCTGGAGGGAGGACTCGAACCTAGGGCGGGAGGGGCCGTGCAATCCGTGACATGGTGCCTCAAACTGTGCGGCCACTCAGCATGGCATTTTTTTTTAAATGCACCTTTGACAGAAACTGAAAAGGCAAGATTTAGTAATCCAAGTTCCTGGTTCTCACTCTTACATTAAGCTAAAACTCTATTTAAAAAACGTAAGTAATTCTACATGACATGTATTCATAATTTCGAATAGGGACTACCATCAGCTGCATAACGGAAAGACGTCAATTAAAATTTGTGCCAGACTGGGACTGAAAGTCAGATTTCCCACTTATCGTGAGTGGTTACCTTACCATTTGTCTATTTGGGCAAGACTTACAGTTAGACTCAAACTTCCATATGCTATCAACCATGTGTCCACAACCTGTACTTGTACAACCATTATGTATGTTCCTTTACAGGAGAGGTATTTTACTGGAAAGTTGTTTGCCTGGTGTCAGCAGATAAATACGATATTGCAGTGCCTGTGTTATTCTGAATTATGATGCAAAGTTCATGTATTTCATAACGGGTATAGTCGCCGCAGTGCCCATTCCTTAGACATGCATGCATTTACAAATAAATTCATAAAACTTTGTCAGCATGGCCATTAGAATTTTCCAAATCTATTAAAAACTGCGGTAATAGTTGGCATAATTAACTATAAAATTTGAGTTTTTTCTAAACATGAAGTTTAAAATGTAAAAGTTCATTCATTTTTTCATAAATTAAATAAATTCTAGGGTTTCATACACCTGTAAGTGTGGTTTGTATGCTGTGGAAAATTCATTGAAGAATCTCTCTTACTTATGAAGAAAAGTGTACCTGTAGCAACAAATGCAGCCAATGGTAAGTGAAAAAATGATGAAATTTCACATGTAAAAAAAATTATTTGGTTATGTTTTTGAACTTCCACTGCTAAGAGTGTGAATCCTGAATCCTTCCTGTTCATGGTTACAAAGTTTTATGAATTTATTTGTAAAAGTATAGACAGTGGAAATTAAAATGTCCTATGGTGCCTCTCCTGCTCCAAGTCAGCCTGTTTGATGACACTCTATCTCACTTACATAATTTTGATCACATGTTAAGGCCATCAGTATTACATACATTAGTGTCCAGGCACTTGTCGGCCAGACAAGGACAAAAAGAAATACCTGCAAAATGAAAGTTGAAATGTTCATTCACAAAGCAAATAAAAAAAAAAAGAAGTCAGCATGCAATTGCTGTACTGCCACAAAGACAACTGACCCAGCAGTAAGTACATGCTGCATTGAAAAACAGCTGTAATTTCTAAAACTCAACATGGTCACAAGACTTAGTGAAATTACAGTAAATTTCATACAAACATTTCGAGATAATTTCAAAAGCTATAATTCTGATGGCTCCAGGCAAAGAAAATGTAAATAAAAAATAAATATCTAAATTTATCGTACAGCCTTTCAGTAGAGAACTGTTCTCTGTTATTGGAAAAGGGCACAGGTCACACCATCTAAGGAAAAAGCAGAAGGTCTGGTCCTGGCTCAGATATCTATGTTTCTAGGTAAAGCACAGGCCACAAGTACGTAAAAAAAAAAAGAAGGGAATCGGTATGGATTCTGCAAACATTGATCAAATGGTGCCCTAAGTAAAACTATTCACAAAAAATATCATTTGCACCATGAACAAAGATTAATCTGGTGGATTTGGTGTTTCTAAACTTTCAAACATCCTTTGCTCATGTACCATACTGACACTGTTTTTGTTGTGGTCTTCAGTCCTGAGACTGGTTTGATGCAGCTCTCCAGGATCTCTATCCTGTGCAAGCTGCTTCATCTCCCAGTACCTACTGCATTCTACATCCTTCTGAATCTGCTTAGTGTATTCATCTCTTGGACTCCCTCTACAATTTTTATCCTCCATGCTGCCCTCCAATACTAAATTGGTGATCCCTTGATGCCTCAGAACATGTCCTACCAACCGATCCCTTCTTCTAGTCAAGTTGTGCCACAAGCTTCTCTTCTCCCCAATTCTATTCAATACCTCCTCATTAGTTATGTGGTCTACCCATCTAATCTTCAGCGTTCTTCTATAGCACCGCATTTCAAAAGCTTCTATTCTCTTCTTGTCCAAACTATTTATCGTCCATGTTTCACTTCCATACAAGGCTACATTCCATACAAATACTTTCAGAAACGACTTCCTGACACTTAAATCTATACTCAATGTTAACAAATTTCTCTTCTTCAGAAACGCTTTCCTTGTCATTGCCAGTCTACATGTCTGCCCATGATATAATTTTCATGACCTACTTGTTAGAATGTCCCAGAAAGAAATCATAATTTACTACATACTGGGACTTTAAAAGTGTTAATTTCTCTGCACTTGCAACTGAGGTGCACGAAATAGTTTGGGGGACATCTTCTGTTCCATTCTTGGACATAAACAAAGAACTTCATGGACTTACTGTTACTCAATTTTATGACAAATATGCCCCCAAAGAGCAGAAAAGTAAAAAGGAACTCTGCGCCTTGACTAACTGAAGATGATATCACGTTTACGGGGCATTCAGCTGAGAGGCTACCAGTGCCCATACAAATTCCCAATCTTTTTTATGTCCAGTCTTGCCACATCCCTAAATGATGATAAAATGATAAGGACAACACAAACACCCAGTCCCTGTGTGGAGAAAAGTCCCAACCCAGCTGGGAATCAAACCCGGCCCCCATGTTCTAGAGGCAACAGCACTAGCCGCTAAACCACGTGCTGTGGACATTAATTGAAGAGCTAAAACATCTCATGAAACTCAGAAACACTGCAAATTGGGCATACCGACTATGTCCCAGGCCTGAAAATCATATCGCTTAGCAGCAATAGTGGAACAGAGTCAGTCAAGCTGTGAGAAATGCAAAACTCAGGTGTACCCATGCATTACAACTAAATAACTATTTTGATAAGCATGATCTCCTCTCCAACAGACAGTTTGCATATCAACATGGTAAAAATACCACTACTGCTGTCACTGAAGTTGTTAACCAGGTGTTAACGGCAATCAAAAATAAGGATCTAGTATCAGTCGTACTTTGTGATCTTAGCAAAGCCTTTGACTGCATACCATCTAACACCCTACTAGCAAAACTGGAATTTTATGGAATACACAAACCATCTTTGGATGTAATCGAATCATACTTAAGTAACAGGAGACAGTTTGTATCAATTAAAAATAGCTACTCCTCACTGAAGGAAGTTCAGACGGGAGTGCCTCAGGGCTCGGTCCTAGGTCCTTTTCTGTTCATCATTGCAATTAATGACTTACCTTACCATGTAGGAGCAAATACAATTGTGTGTTATGCAGATGATACAACATTGCTCAATACACACCATGACACAACAGAACTGCATCAGGCAACACAGGAAAAACTAGAACTAGTAATGGATTGGTTTTCTTCTAATGAACTCCTGCGTGATCCTGATAAAACACAAGAACTAATTCTGGGTTTAACTACAGCTGTTGAAAGCAAATCAGTAAAATTGTTAGGATTCCACATTGATTCAAAATTAAACCGGGAGGTACACATTAGCCATATCTGCAAGAAAATAGCAAGAGTGTGTTATCTCATCTGGCGACTGACAGATGTAGTCACTGATGAGTATCTAAAGGTGGTATATATTTTGGCCTCTTTCAGTCACACATTTCCTACGGCATATTGTTATGGGGACATTCTTGCTTCGCCAGTGAAATTCTGAAAATTCAAAAAAAAGTAATCAGAATAATGAGGAAAGTTAAGTCCAAGGAACACTGCCGCTCCCTCTTTATCAAGCACATGATATTAACTGTTGTGAATCTATACATCTACACAGCACTGATTTATGTCAAAAGCAACTTAAATGAGTTCGACACCAGAGAGAACATACATCCCCACAACACCAGAGGCAAACTGGATTTCGACATACCAAGACACAGACTCACAAAGACTGCAAACTCACACAAAATAATGAGTTTAAAACTCTTCAACAAACTTCCAGCATCTGCTCGGCCACTGACCAGTAATATTTTCAAACTTAAGGTTTATGACTGGTTACTCAAACACCCATTTTATAAGATAGCTGAATATTTTGAAATAATCATTGACATTAGTATATAAGAATATTCCTAAAAGAAAAGGAATTAAATTGTAAAAACTTTACTGTAAAGTCATTGTTAATTGTATATTTAACGTTCAGACCTATGGAAAAACCTATGGGGTCTTGTTATAGCAAAGTAAAAGCTACAGCTGATCCCATAGTACCAGCCAAAGATCTGAAACGCTAGTCCACATTACCTACAACTACACCTGAACAACAAACAAAACAGAGACTCAACGGTTACTCAGTGGGAGTAAACAAGTGCAGATGCAAAAAATTCTACCTAAAGCATATTACTTGTACATAGTGTCAAAAAAGTCATCATGTGTATCAGATCAGCATATACTGCACATTACAGTCCAAATGATTAAGACCACTATAATAGATATTTCCAATCACTCCTCAAACACAAGTGTTTTCTCTGAGGCCTGGAAACAAAGACTATATAAATAATTACCTAAAAAGGATGTTGCCACAGCATCCTTTGAGTATCAACCTGTTTGCATTCTTCCTGCACTGTCCAAGACCTTAAAATATGTAGTCCTTGAGCAGCTAGCACATTACCTAACTACAAACAACCTATTAGACAAATAACAATCGGGCATCTATAAAGATCACAGTATAACATCTGCCTTAACAAAGGCAACACATAACCGGAAGCTTGCCATGACTACGCAAGAGGCAATTATTGTGTGCTTCTTAGACTTCAGCAAAGTTTTTGACATTGTTGACTTTGACATTTTACTTGCCAAATTTAGCATCCTAAATTTCTTGCCAAGTGCTGTGCAATTGTTTCACTCAAACCTGATGTCTCACCAGCAGTGAATCATGTCTGGCACTATAAAGTTACTCTGGAAGCAGGTTGTATCAGGCATCCCTCAGGGTTTGGTATTAGGTCCTATACTCTTCTTTTCATTATATGTAAATGATTTGTGATAATTTTTATACTACTGCAAATACCACATGTACACTGATGATCCTCAGTTGTATTGAAGTGCAAAACCAATAAACCTGAAGCCAACAAACAAGAATCCCAGTATCAACATGTGTGCACTATCACAATTGGTGCAGAATACAGCATTAAAGCTCAACCCATCCAAAACCTATGCAGTACACATTGGTCATTCTAGGGCCATTAGCCATCCCTACAATCTTTAACCCTAAGTGGATCACATATCAACTTCTCTAACATCTAGAAGTAATAACAGATGAAAATATAATATGGAATGAGTACATAACTGTGATATGTGAGAAGGCATCAGTATCTCTCCATGCCCTACAAAAATATAAAAAGCTCTTCCATCTTGACCTGAAAAAGAAACTTGTGAAAATGCTTATACCTCCAATTATTGATTACAGTGATATTATCCTGCAAGGCCTTTCTTGGTAAACCTCATGGTGCCTAGAACTGGTTTTGAATGCCTGTGTTGTTCAATCCTTTGACCATATTTCATGATCGTGTACAACCACAACGGAGGGGTATCTGTTGAGAGGCCAGACAAACATGTGGTTCCTGAAGAGGGGCAGCAGCCTTTTCAGTAGTTGCAAGGGCAACAGTCTGGATGATTGACTGATCTGGCCTTGTAACAATAACCAAAACGGCCTTGCTGTGCTGGTATTGCGAACGGCTGAAAGCAAGGGGAAACTACGGCCGTAATTTTTCCCGAGGGCATGCAGCTTTACTGTATGATTAAATGATGATGGCATCCCCTTGGGTAAAATATTCCGGAGGTAAAATAGTCCCCCATTCGGATCTCCGGGCGGGAACTACTCAAGAGGAAGAAGGGATCGGTTGGTAGGACATGTTCTGAGGCATCAAGGGATCACCAATTTAGTATTAGAGGGCAGCGTGGAGGGTAAAAATCGTAGGGGGAGACCAAGAGATGAATACCCTAAGCAGATTCAAAAGGATGTAGGTTACAGTAGGTACTGGGAGATGAAGAAGCTTGCACAGGATAGAGTAGCATGGAGAGCTGCATCAAACCAGTCTCAGGACTGAAGACCACAACAACAACAACATACACAGCAAGACTTGCTACGTGCAGACAAGTGCACAGATTTCTATATCCTCTGTCTTCTCTACTGTCTCATCAATGGACACTGTCCCTCATATCTCTCCTTGGCCTTAATGCTCTTGTCTGAACAACATGGCAGAAACATCCACTCCCATCAGAGCAAAATCTTTTCTGTCCCACTCCATCTTTCAGCCACTTTCTCGAAGTTTTTGCAATAGTAGGAACAGGACTCTGGAATAACCTCCCACTTTATGTAAGAGAACTGAATAATGTATCTAGTAAAGCAATAATAAGGACTACCACTGTTCCTGTATGCACCTGTTGCCCTTGTACATCCCCCATTACAAGCTGATCTCCCTCAATTCCCAGTATTCTCAGCTGATGCAGTCTCGTTAAATTTCCTGTCCCCAGAACTTGCTAGATCAGAAAACATCTATTTTGTACATTTACAAACTATTTTTATATCTGACAGTATCATTATTGCTATTCTTGCCATTATTATTATTATTATTATTATTATTTCTTTCCTTTCTCAGACATTATGTCTGGTTAAAAATGGAAAGTGACGCAGACAATGATCAAGCATGACTTCCTTTTAACTGTACGGTATATGTTACATTGCATTTAGGAACTTTCGGGTAATTGAACATGTATCAATAATTACAGATTTCTGTAGTTGTATATACAGGGTGTTACAAAAAGGTACGACTAAACTTTCAGGAAACATTCCTCACACACAAATAAAGAAAAGATGTTATGTGGACATGTGTCAGGAAACGCTTAATTTCCATGTTAGAGTTCATTTTAGTTTCGTCAGTATGTACTGTACTACGCTCAATGGAGCATGATATTGTGATTTCATACGGGATACTCTACCTGTGCTGCTAGAACGTGCCTTTACAAGTATGACACAACATGTGGTTCATGCACGATGGAGCTCCTGCACATTTCAGTCGAAGTGTTCGTACGCTTCTCAACAATAGATTCGGTGACCAATGGATTGGTAGAGGCGGACCAATTCCATGGCCTCCATTCTCACTTGACCTCAACCCTCTTGACTTTCATTTATGGGGGCATTTGAAAGCTCTTGTCTACGCAACCCCGGTACCAAATGTAGAGACCCTTTGTGCTCGTATTGTGGATGGCTGTGATACAATACGCCATTCTCCAGGGCTGCATCAGCGCATCAGGGATTCCTTGCGACGGAGGGTGGATGCATGTATCCTCATTAACGGAGGACATTTTGAACATTTCCTGTAATGAAGTGTTTGAAGTCACGCTGGTACGTTCTGTTGCTGTGTGTTTCCATTCCATGATTGATGTGATTTGAAGAGAAGTAATAAAATGAGCTCTAACATGGAAAGTAAGTGTTTCTGGACACATGTCCACGTAACATATTTTCTTTCTTTGTGTGTGGGGCCATACCTTTTTGTAACACCCTGTATACGTTTGGATGTAGCTGTATTGCGTTGATGTACTGGTGGATATTGTGTGGTATGACTCCTGTAGTTGACGGTGTAATTGGTATAATGTCAACTTTATCCTGATGCCACATGTCCTTGACTTCCTCAGCCAGTTGGATGTATTTTTCAATTTTTTTCTCCTGTTTTCTTCTGTATATTTGTTGTATTGGGTATGGATATTTTGATTAGTTGTGTTAATTTCTTCTTTTTATTATTAACTTAAGCAGTCCATAGTTCATATTATTTACTCAGACTGTCATTTCAGACACTCAAATAATTTTATTACTATTTGTCATATTAAAATTGTTGTGTCTTAATAACTATGACGTAAAAAAAGTACTGTATGTGTGAAATCCTGGTCCAATGAATGAGAGGCCTGTTGATCATTATATGAATAAACATAAATTTAAAAGTTTGCCCCGCTATGCATCAGAAGACGAAATTGCTACAAAAAAAGTTACGGGAGGTAAAATAAGTAATAAAAGAGAAGGCTTATTTTTTTATTGTTTACAAGGTATTTCTTTGTGGAATATTTGCTTCTGCAAATACTTAACTTTTTTTCTGAAGCAGTCTTAGCTTGTTGTCTTCTTTTGGGTCTATGTAAGCTTTCAGCAAATGATCGTTTCTTTGAGAAGCAGCATTTTATCACTGCTAAACAGAGTGCTTCTCAGATTTAAGATGTTTCTCAACATTATCTGTGTTTTCACATCCAGTTCAATAATTAAAATATATGCAAAACATTGATTTCAAATTTGTAGCATATTAGCCCTGATTACCATTAATGCTGAGCCCTTCCGTGGGCCATGTGACCTGTAGTTGACAACAATACAGACAGAATCAAAAAGGTACTTACAATCGTAATAGAATCAAAAATAGCTCTATTTGTGCTTTACATGAAGACTCTCAGTGTGACTAGTATAGAGCGGACATTATAACATAGCAGGTGGCTGCGAATGTAAACAAGCAAGAACTATGAATGCCTCACAAGTGAAGAGCAGTGGCGGCAAATAAGTCCTGCGTCCCTTTTACAAAGCCAGCCAGCCTACATCTGTGTTCTCTCAGAAAGCAAAACTGACACATGGATTGCCAATCCCTTCTGGTGTTGTGAGAGTCCCACTAGAATCCTGTGATGGACCAGGATTAGTCTCTTCATGCATTTCAAATTAAGAAAAGAAAATAATGAGCTATGAACAACACAGAGTATAGTGGAGTACACAGAGCTCATGATAAAGGCTATCATGCAATTACTAGCTGAGGTTGACTACATTGTAAATGAGCTAGTTCATGCCTGACCTTTACCAGTATCTTCTACGACCATAGTTTGAAATACCCCAAACCTAAAACTGCAATGTTAAAGTATCCACAGTTTTGTATAATATCAACTTTAGCTAGCAGACAAATATATGCGTTTCTCTGTTGTAAGATGTTAAGTCCTGTAGCTGAGCCATACATTGCCATACCTGGCATCTATCTTGGCTATGCGACCATCCTACTTTTCTACAGACCTTGCAACCACCCACTGTTTGACATGTGACCAGAGCATAGCTTATGAGCACACAGAAACACTGTTGCATTCATGCGTGGGTGTGCTATTTATTTTGCAAATGCATTCTGGTAGCCTTTTCGAAATTTTTATGCACAAAATCAAGCTACTACAAACTATCCCTGGTAAATAGTTCACGTGTATACAGTTCACTATGAAATAGCATTTATTTTGTAAATTTGCATTTTTGCATTTTGAAGCAGAATTTGCATGTATATTTCCACTTACCACAAATGCAAATTTTTCAGGTCCCTACCGATTGCTTTGTTCCATGGCATTCAGGATGTTATATGAGAAAATTGTGAGTTGCATTTTGCATGGCTGCCGTTTTCAAAGTCCTTTCTGTTTCATATGGCAGTAACTCTGTTTGACATAACACATTATGTTTGAGCTAAGAATATGTTCTAGGATTCTATAAGAGATGGACAGCAGTTTTAAGGGTCACTTCTGCTGCCCTTCTTGTAGATGAGTATGACCAATGGTTTCTGCCAGCCACCGGATGAAATTCTCGGTATGATGGATGTATGATAAATTTGGTTAAAACAGGAGCTAATTCAACTACAAATTCTTTTTAAAATCTGACAGGAATTCCCTCAGACGTAGGACCCTTGTTTAATTTTTGTGATCTCAGTTGTTTAACATCATTGAGACTAATATGCAATACCATAAAAAAAAAAGAAACACAGAGTTCAGACACTATGCTTTTGATTTGTTTTTTTAAGAGATCTTTCAACTGTCTGTGGTAGTCATTGAAGGTTTGACAGTCAATCATATTTCATTTAGCACATTTCTATCTACAGCCCAATGCCTGTCCTTACACCTATTATGCAGTAATCACTGTTTAGAAGGATCTTCACAGAGATTGTAAACCATGGAGGGTCCCTCCCATCATGAACTAGACTAGGTACAGTTGACGAAACAAAACTGTTCACACTGAAAATGGCTAAGACCCACATTGGGCATTCTCGGCATGTATAGCCAAGTCACAAACTGTTGCAATACTTTTGCCTCATCAATGCCCATGCTGGGTTACAGTGATAACATGCTGTCACACCAGTAAGACATGCAATACACAACACTGAAAAGTATTACCAATTAAACATAATACACAAAGTCATAGGATGTTGACAGTGATCATATAATATGTAGTGATTTGACCAACAAGGCTACATGCAGCCCAAAACTTTTAATGTTGCTGTGCAAGCAGCATATGGTCAGAGTGCCTGATTGTCACTCGTTGAATCAGAGTGCGGTTCCATCATATGACATTTTTGTCTCTGTTGTAACAGGTGTCAATGGTCTTTCTGTGGTAACTTCTCTTGTCTTAATGGGTGCAGCACTGGTGCATATTATTTCAAGTCTTTAAGGGAACTATTGTAATACTAGCTAACAAAAACTGTATCCCAAAATTCACAAAATTTCAAACAAAATTCATTCAAGTTATTTTAAGTGCATTCGTTCTACAGGGTGTTACAAAAAGGTACAGACAAACTTTTAGGAAACATTCCTCACACACAAAGAAAGAAAATATGTTATGTGGACATGTGTCCGGAAACGCTTACTTTCCATGTTAGAGCTCATTTTATTACTTCTCTTCAAATCACATCAATCATGGAATGGAAACACACAGCAACAGAACGTACCAGCGTGACTTCAAACACCTCATTACAGGAAATGTTCAAAATGTCCTCCGTTAGCGAGGATACATGCATCCACCCTCCGTCGCATGGAATCCCTGATGCACTGATGCAGCACTGGAGAATGGCGTATTGTATCACAGCCATCCACAATACGAGCATGAAGAGTCTGTACATTAGGTACCGGGGTTGCGTAGACAAGAGCTTTCAAATGCCCCATAAATGATAGTCAAGAGGGTTGAGGTCAGGAGAGCGTGGAGGCCATGGAATTAGTCCGCCTCTAGCAATCCATCAGTCACAGAATCTGTTGTTGAGAAGCGTACGAACACTTCGACTGAAATGTGCAGGAGCTCCATCGTGCACGAACCACATATTGTGTCATACTTGTAAAGGCACATGTTCTAGCAGCATAGGTACAGTATCCCGTATGAAATCATGATAACGTGCTCCATTGAGCGTAGGTGGAAAAACATACTGACGAAACTAAAATGAGCTCTAACATGGAAACTAAGCGTTTCCGAACACATGACCACATAACATCTTTTCTTTATTTGTGTGTGAGGAATGTTTCCTGAAAGTTTAGTCGTACCTTTTTGTAACACCCTGTATACAAGTGAGAGTACACTATTTTAAGGAGTAAGTAATTTTAGAGCAAGCAGACATCTATCAAAATTGTATCTGTTATGAAGCATGTATTTCAAATGTAGGAGAGGGTAACTAATGAAGTAATTATTCAGGTCATTGGGATGAATGAGACTGGTAATGATATACTTCCTTTTTTCTCCAAATGTAATGACCAGGCTTAATGGGAATCCTTTCGTCTTATTATTTGGAAACACTAGAATTCACTCCCAATTTAGAATACAATCACATCCAAATTAAGTTGTCAAAGAAAAAGTTTTGCTTGTTTGCATAAAACTATTTGCAAAACTAGCAGACAGAACGAGAAAGCACTGTAGTGGAAAAAAATCATTAAGCTGAAATGGAGTGATGGGAAATAAATGTTTAATGATGAGCTCATAAGGGGGTCTCAAAGTTAAATTACAAATATGCTGGGAAAAATAAGGTAAAGTATTCAGTGTAATTGGTCTGAATAAGATGCTTAAATAATAACAGAAATATTTATTTAAAAACCAGTTGGATGTGTATGATGATCCGAAAGAGATAAGCAGGTACAAAACTGCATGATCTTCCAACTGACAGGACAGGCATAGAATATGGTTTTTTTTAATGGAAATTATAGTTTGTTTCTCCCTTATTTTCACTGAAAATAGAACTCAAT